>NC_134312.1:85237812-85466341 GCF_964195595.1 Calonectris borealis
GCCATGCTCTGAGTCATACTGAATGGTGCTCTGTTGATTCCTGTGTCCTAGGAAAGCTGGGCTCTGCTCTTGGGTGATGGAGTACACCAGGGAAAAGATAGTTGGGGAAGCTTGAAATGGTTGTTATTCGTTCCAGGGGTTTTCTTTCTATTCATCCTTGTGCCACTTGAAATGATTGCTGTATTGTGAACTCTTTCATCTTGTTTCCACCCCTTTAAAATTTGATACTGCAGAAGTTAATGTAACATTATCTATAATGTTTTAACTGCCTTATGTTATGAAAGTGAGAATTCCCACAGCAGCCTTAACTTTGCCCCCAGAAGAGAAAGCACATCAAGTGAGTGTCTTAAGTTACACCATTATGTAGCACTGGGCACTAGGATGTACTGTTTGGCAAATATTTACATTTCAAATCTGGTCCTAGTCCATGGCAGTGTTGAAATATCATATGCTAATTATGCTAAATGATCATATTACACTGGTAAATGGGCATAGGCTTGATTCCCAGAATGCTGATCTGTGAATCAGATCATCAAGGAGTACAAAAGAATCCACATCCCTCAGAGAGAGAAGATAAATAGGATATTTCAAACATTTTTCTTGCATGCATGGTAACATGCAATTTTCTCACCTTTCCATTATGTTACTGAAATCAGTTTTACAGCAGATTGAAAAATTAGTAGCCCATCTCTAATGGGAGTCTAGAAATTACCTCACTTTCTTCACCTTGTTGATCGGTGTTAGCTATGGGATTTCAGATACCCTTCACTGTAATTCAAGGATTTTCTTTTCAAAGGTGTCCATTTCTGCTAAGAAGATAGGACTTTGTCATGCTGAGCAGAATGGGAAATGTGCTTTTTACTTGCTATGAAACATACTTATGCATATTAAAAAGCTTGCCAGACTTGAATTTCTACTATCTGAACAATAAATTTATTGTTAAAATAAAATGATTGAACACCTTGCTAGCATGTGGTATTGAAGTTGAGTGAAATACTCCTACTCATCACTCAAAATTAAATGCAGTGTATTGCAAAAGCTATTGTAAGAAACTGCTTGGTAAAAAAGTCAGACCTAGATGATTAGTGAAGACGTCTTCAGTTATATCTTAAAACCACCACTTACTGTGATTTTCTTTAAATGTCTGTAAAGCACTATAAGCCCTAATTGTTCTCACTGTTGTGTAATGGAATCAAAAAGGGGGTGCGAGATGCTTTGTGATGGTATGTTTTTGGCAGGCAGCCATTTTAAATAAGGCGGACATTTTGACGTATAGGATGTATTGAATAATGGGGTTTAAATGTTTGAGGTGCTGTTGTATGGGGGCAAGTTGGCACTATGCCTTACCCATGTGGTGGACTGTGGGATCCTCTGGGGTGACCCTGGATACCTCATTGGGTCTGTTTTTCACTTGCCTGGTTTGTTTTGGACTGTGAACAGGATTATTGCTCCCAAATTCTTTGTACTGCGCCCAGCAGAGTGGGGCGCAGAGAGGAGGGCCTGGGAAGTACTGTACAAATATAGGCTGTAAATTTTAATCCAAAATGAGATCAGACCAGCAAGGTGAGAAAGAGAAGCATGAGAACAGATTTAGTTAACTTATTTGGCTGTCTTACAATTACAGAAATAACTTGATGACCCGGTTGTGTCAAAGGCGCGTATTTATAAAATGTGTGTAACGTGCTGGGGTGTTCCACAGTTGGGCCAACACCTCATTCGTGTCTGATTTGAGTGACTTCTTGGCATCGGTCTTTGTTCTTTGTCATACGAAGAGCTTGTCCAATTAAATGGATAATGTTAGATCAGGTCTTCAGGAACACTATTAGAAGTCCTGCTGAGGTAGCGTGAGGAGAAGTTGCTCTGGGCAGTGGCCTTGGGGGTGGCCTTTGGCCAGGTCAGGGTAATTTTGTTTGCAGGGGTCTCTGTTTTAAACTGGATTCTGAGGCCTCGAGGCAGAATTGTGAATGATCCTGTCCAGTAAGTTACTAAGTAATATAATATAGCTAAGCTTTAATGTGCCATAAACTTAAATCTCCATGTATGAGAGCACCCCACTGGCAAAAGATAAATTAGTTATGGGGAGAGGAAGATGGTTTGTCCCAGAGATATTGTTAAGAGTTAATCGTTGGCTCTTCTCAGGTTGCTTGAACCTGGAATATTTGCCCCCATCATTAATCAACTTAAGAGGTTCTCTTTGGTGCTACCACTGTCACTAAGAAAACATGTTTTCTTATTACTTCTGCTCCCTTGGAATATCATGATTTGTGGCCCTCTCCCACAGGTAGATTTTTATTTAAGCTTTTTAATACGGAGAAAAATTTTCACTTGAGTCTTTAGTGACATGAATAAACAAATCTCCTTATGAATGATAAAGTAAGGCTGTCTCTTACTCATTTGTCATGTGAGAAAAGGCATGGAGGAACGTGATCACAGATGGAGCACCATTTTCTTCTCTTAGCTTGTTGTCCCTATTGCTTGTCACCAAGCTCCAGCAGAGCTGCTGTCCCCAGCTGCCTTCCATACAGCAGTTCTTGAGCATGGCTGCCTCTGAAAGCAACTGGGGGGTGCTTCTCTCTTGTCTGAGCTAGTCCGTGGTACGTGTTCCATTGCATGCAGCATATTGTCTGCATCTCTGTGATGAAATGGAAAGGCCTCATTTTCAATAGTGATGTGTATATGTTCATGTGCTAGCCTATTGAACAACTGTGAGCTATATTTAATTTTTTAAAGCAGTAGTTTTCCGTCTTTCTATTACCAAACCTTAAGCATTTTCTACTGGAGGCTACAGTCATTTAAAACCCACTTGGAACTCTGATTTTTCAGCTTCTGTATTTAAATTCTTGACCTAGCTGTTCATGTCTGCTCTGCACATCACGCTCATGCTGCTCAGCTCCAGAGAGGCTATGTATGGTTAGTGTATTTGTCTTAAGGAACCAAGAAAATTAACTTGTTAGAGTACCAAAACTTTCATTATCAGTGGATTATTTCTTTCTTTCTTTCTATTCTTTTGCATAAAATTATTGCCCTTATAATCCCTGATCAATTTCCTTCAGTGTAGGAGAGAAATCAGGTCGCATATCTGTAGCTCCGTGTGGATGTAGGTGGGATTTCAGGAGCTGCGCTATTTTCCTTGCTAGTAGCCCTGATCTCCTCCCCATCATTTTCAAAGGGATACCTCTGTCACTCAGCAGAAGCATTTGTAGTATCACAGAGGTTAGAGATGACGGTGAGGGGAAAGCATTAAACTTCCCAGCCCTCTGTAGAGCCAATATCAAATTTTTTCCTATTAATGCGTTTCCTGGCACTTTGGTTCACTTGCTGCAGATTTTCAGGCAGCTGGGTGCCCCTCAGGCAGTTGTTTCCCCCAAGCGGAAGCACAGAAGTCTTTTCCTGACATACTGTATATTTCTGTAGAGTGTATCATTATGGATTGTAGAAGTCATTGGCAAGCCTTTTGCCAAGCCCATTGCTTGGGCTGACAGTTCAGTGGTTTTGAAAAAAGTTGGGGATATATGTAGGTAGCAGGAATAGCCATCAATGCTAGTTCTTTCCCTTCTATCAAGCTAATTAATCGCTCTTCCCCTTTGTGTTCCTACCATTGCAGTACTGGGAGGCTGTTAGCTTGTACTCAGCCCTGTGCTGTTCTTGACTATACTATGCTACTCAGCTGTTTTATCCTTTCCATCCTGCCAATTCCTTCACTGCCTGCCTCTATATTGCCCTCAGGCTGACATGGAGATTAATTGACCTAGTATTGTAGAATTTTTCCTGTTTTAAAGTCCTCACTCTAGGAATGTTTAAGAAGGAAAATGAGGGAATGAGGAAACAAACGGTCAGTTAGCTAGGATTTGGTGCACATTTGAGGACAGAGAACACAAAGCAGTACTATTAATGGGAAAAGTATGGCGTAAATGCACTATTGCTATATAGAGCTCAGGATGGGAGAGATGGAAAGCCTATTGCATTTCCTCTAATTTGCCCTCAGTAGTAGGTTTCAGAGGCTCATGGAGAGATTCCCCAAAGTAACTCACCAGGGAACTTCTTTTTCTAAGTAGGCTGCATCAAGCAAATCCCAGACCCTTATCTGATTCACTCATTTGATTGAATTGACAGTTGATAAAAACTATTTGAATTTTGGTAAGGTATTCAGTACAAAGCCAGGCAATGAAGTCAGATGGAAACTGAAAGACATACCAACTTACAAAAGCTTGTCACATGGACCAGGAGGAGGTTAAGCAGCAAACATTTTGAGCTGGCCTATTTGATGGAAAAAATTTGAATCCAAGGTTGCTAGCATTTGGTTTGCCGTTGTGTGTTTATTTTTACCTTTTATTCCAGGGACGAGCATTAAGTCAGGCGTGACTGGACATTGCTAGCAGTGGTAAGAATGATGGGAGATGCTGTGGGCGTGGAGGGTGAACCGTGCGTGGCTAAGAACAGAAACGGAATTTGGTGCCTGTGACTCTGAGCAGGACAGATGACAGAGATTTGTGCGGAGCAGTTGCAAAAGCACAAACTCATCCTTACAGAAAAGTTAGTTTGAATTTGAGTAGAATGTAAGCTTAAAGCACAATCAGACTTTGCAGGGGCTCTGTCTCCGACATGAGTGTTCACACAGAGTGTTGACAGTAGTTATTTTGGATTGTTCTCAGCCTAAACAAGCTGAAGGGTGATGGACTTGTCACACAACACTGCTGAAAATAATAATATTTTAATACCAGTTAGTGGGCAAAAGTCATATCATGACGTATATCTTTTTGTCATATTCATTTTTGTAATCTTTTTAAAGTGTTTGTGCAATTTAAGGTGAAAACAGAAAACTAGGTAGTTTCAGATGTCATTTTTTTAAAGTGGTTTTGATTTTTAAATGTATTTGCTTTTTTATAAGCATACTTTTAAGAAGAGAATGTCTAACAATTAGTTTATATTGTCTCCAGGGATTTATTTTTAGCCTAAATAGTGTTTATGTATCTAATTTATGTTTAAGTGTTACCTGCTTCTCTGACAGCATTTCCTACTTTTTTCTTACATGCCTTGTACCTACTAAAAAGAATATAGAAACAGTCGGGAAGAAGTTAATGAAGGCTGCATGTTGTAACATGCACGTTTTGTTCACCGTTTTGATGTTAAGTTTTTAATGGTTGCTATACAATTTAAACTTAAAGCATTGTGAGCAGTGTTGCTTAAAATATGCGATATTGAACCTGTTTTTTTCCTTGTGGCTTGTGATTCTAAGTTCTGTTCACCTACTAGAAAGTAAAGATGTGCTAAGAGCTGATTTTTTTATGGGAGACCTCACACAGAAGGTGAAGTGTGCTCTTTGTCCAGCCACACCTATGATACTTGGTGCTGTTTGGGTCATTCCAGAGACATGCAAGATGGGAAGAGGACACTAGGAGTGAATTGAATATTGATATTTTGCAGTTTTGAATAAGAAAATTAGTACGCTAGCAAAGCTGGTACCCTTCCTTGTAATTTATCATTATAACCTCGTTACTTAATTAAAAAAAAGAGAGGATTTGTGGAAAGCTAGTGAGTATGGCTGTATAAGAGTACTATTTATTACCTTTGGCATTAACTGACGTTTGTATATGCTGGCTTTCAAAGCTAATGGCTGAAATAAAAATTTCGGGCGCAAAATCGACTTTATTAAGATTTTTTACAAGTCACAAGTGTTTGCTGCTTTAGTCTTCGGTCTGCTTGTTGTTTGGTTTGGGTTTTTTTTTGGGGGGGGGTGTGGTTGTTTGGTTGGTTTGGGTTTTGTTTTGGTTTTGGTTGTTTGTTTTTGCTTTAAAGCTGCCCACAGTGCATCTTTTATTTATTGGTATGATGCACTATGCAATGAAGACTTAAACTGGCAAAGAGCTGGTGCCAAGGAATGTACTTTTTTTAATGTTTCCTGCTTTTGTATTTTCATGCGAGTGCTTCCTTTGATAGCAGCACAGAACAATATATAGATTAAACTCTACGTTTGTTTGGGGTTTTTTTGTTTGTTTTGTTTTGTTTTGTTTTTTTAAACAATTGTTACTTGTTCAGGAACAGTGGTTTACAGTTGGCTAGTACCAGTCATCTACAACTGGTGGATGAGGGTGCAGTTGAGGGAATCTAGCCAAGCTCAGACAAATTCCTGTTTGTCAAAGCATCCACAGCTACCCAATTTGAAATGTATTAAATGAGGCTGATGAACCTTAGATGAATGAGAAGATAGTAGCAGTATGTGGAAAGAAATAAAGTAGTATGGGCATGGAAATTTTCTCTTTTAAGGGAGGGTGTGTAAAGAGAGAGGAAAAGACTAATCTTCAACATTTTTATAGGTTAAAATACTGAAACTGTTTAGTGACTTTGTCCACTTTTTGTTCTCTGCACTCAATTTACAGAAAGCTGTAGATATATTTGTGTACCCTTGTTTCAGAATAACATCTGTTAATTCACCTTATGCACTTTTATTTGCATTATCGTAATTCCATGGATACCCTCTCAGAACAAACATATGAAGTAAGTACTTAAAATTGAAAATATATGGTATACATGCTGTCCTATCTTTTAATTTGGTAGTCTTCCAAGATTCTTAAAAGAAAGCTTTTGATTGCTTTCTGTCACGTACAAGAGGGGGAGGCTCACTGAAACTCAAACATGGGGAAAACAATGAAAGAAAATTGTGTATTTCTTTTCATACATCATATCATTATTATAGATTGTAGAAGTCATCATCAAGGTTGATGGTGGGTCTGTGAGTTTAGTGCATTTAAAACGGTTTGGGAGTACAGTCAGGTAATGAATACCTAAATATAATACTCAAGAAATCCTACTTGGAGAGGGATATTAAATGTTTGGTTTCAGCTCTGAAGTCTATTCTCCACCTATTAAGTTCAATTAGGGATTTTTAAGTGGGAACAATTTCTCTCTTTACTGACTGCTATGAGATTCTTGTCCCTTCCTGTGAGAGTACAGCACTTGGCACTTCAAGACTGCACATGGTCTAGTATTTTCTTAAGTGAAGCACTGGCAGGTTCCGCATCGTGGTCTGTCTGCTCTGATCTGACCACGGTGCCCACAAACTACCTTCCTGTCAAGGGACTGGTGAACTTCTGGTACTGTAAGAACATGGCACACGGGTGCGTCACCACGTGACGGGAAGGTTGTTGCATGAGACTGGATGCGTGTTTATTATTCAGCAAAAATGGAGGCATTTTCCACCCGTTTCAGTAACTTCTGCCATGCAATGGGAGTGCATTATGGGAGTGTCAGGAAAAAGAGAGAAAGGAAACAGGCTGCAGGCCCCTGGGGAATTAGTCTGCCCACAGCTGTGGGACAGTCAACAAAGATGATGGGAAATGGCCTTGGGTTTGGATGAGTTGTTTTGTAAAAGTGGATGGATGCCAGACTAGATGCTGTACTAACTCAGAGATTCTCAAAGGACGGTACATGTGCTGGTTGTGGTATCTGAGTGTGCCCATGCAGCAGAATTATATTATCACGCTGAGAATGTAGGTGAAGCAGCAGCACTGCCATTACAGTATGTAGCTGAGCAAAGTGATTTTGAAACTTCTGCACTTGATGAACTCTGGTCTCCTCTACTTTAGAGACTTCGACATTCCTATGAAATATTTATAAACATAATTCTCTATTTTAAAACTGTATTTCTCTTTTGTCCTCCCAAATATTTAACTGTGTTTCAGAGATCCAGGGTGCTTACTGTGTTGTAATGCCTACTGCTGATACTTGTGTCAACAGCATAGAATTTTTTGACAGATTTCACAAAACTGCTGAACAAAAGTAGCTGTGTAATGTGGGTGACTGTTTCTGTATGTGTAACTGAGAGTCATGGGAGCAACTCGGAGCCAAGTATTACATCAGACTCTGCATACCAGGCAGCGATTTGGTTTGGCCCTGCTGGGTTATTGCTGCTCTCAGAGTTTGTGTCAGCAAGTCTACTCATGATTGACATGAAGTTTTAATCTAGATTAACGACATTACATGTGGGTCCCATCATTGACTATTGTGGTCAGATACTTGACACTATTCTACAACTGGCAGCCTTCATGCTAATGGTGGTTCTTATGGAGCAGATACGGTAAGGATAATGGCACTATAGAGGTGATACACAGGCCAGAGGTGACCATCTGCATCATGGAAACTTTCCAAAGACTTGCTTCCAGCCTGATTAAAAGCCTTGTGTCTATATGACCTTATGCATATTGGTACCCCTATCAGTAAGTTTGTACAGAAGGAAGCATATGGAGGGAGTGGGGACACTGATTTAAATTTTCTTGAAACAAATGCTGTTAACTAAGCACGTCAAACTGTGGGTGAGCATCCCAAACATTCCTCAATGCTACAAACATATTCCAGCACTCTTTGTGAATGCAGAACAGGAAACCCTGATACAGGCATTTGCCAGATGCAAATGCCATTTCAAATACCATTTTAAAAGCATTTATAAATGCAGTTGCTTCAGAGTGGTGAGCAACCAAAAATAAATAAATATTGATGTTTGTGATGTTACTATCAGAAAGGGTATTGAATCTATGATACCCCTGAATCCCTTGTGGTTAGGGTTATAAGGTGAGGTCACTTGCAGAATCATTCACGTTGGAAGGGACCTCCAGGGACCATCTAGCCCAGCTCCTCCTCAAAGCAAGATCAACTCTGACTTCAGACTAGGTTGCTCAGACTTTGTCCAGGTGGGTCATGAAAATCTACGTGGATGTAGATTCCACAACCTCTTGGACACCTGTTCCTGTACTTCATAGCAGTGATTTTTTTATGTCCTGTGGCAACCTCAATTGATTGTCTCTTGTCCTCCAGCTGTATACCTTGGTAAAGAGCCTGGCTCTGTGTTCTTGGTAACCTCTTAGGAATTGGAAGTCTGCTATTCTGTTCCCCCAAAGCCTTCAAAAGACTAAACAATCCCAGTTTCCTTAGCCTTTCCTCACAGGTCCAGTGCTCTAGCTGCCTGAGCATCTTGGGGCCTTTGGCGGGACTTGCTCACGTTTATCAACATCTTTTTGGTACTGGAGGGACCAAAACCAGATTTAGTACAGGCTGAGTAAAAGAGAATAATCACTTCCATTATCTACTGTATATGGTCCTGTGGATATGCTCTTGTCCAGTAAGCTTTTAGCTTCATTGTTGTCACAGTGTAATTCTGACTCCTGTTTAGCCTAGTGTTCACCAGGACCCACAAATCATTTTCAGCAGAAGTCCTTTCCTGATGGCCTGTTCCTCTGGCCTGTCTAGGTCCCTCAAAATGGTAGCCCTGCTCTGGAGCATATTGACTGCATCCCCTAGTTTGCTGTTATCTACAAACTTGATGAGAGGGTACTGTGTTGCCTTCTGCAGGTCATTGATAAAGATGTTAAACAGGACAAGCCTCAAGATAGATCCATGCGGTACTTGTTACTGACCTCCAGCGTAAAGTATGACACTTCAACCACTATTGTTGAGCCCAGCGTTCCAACCAGTTTTTTACCTACCTAATTGTCCACCCATCTAGACTGTAATGTCATAACTTGGATAAAAAGAGTACTGCGAGAGACTGTTAAAAGACTTGCTGAGGTAAACAACATCCAGTGCTCTCCCATTGTCCACAAATCCCCTGGTAAATCTGTGTTGACTGTTCCCACTCACCAACAGCATCTTCATAAGCCTAGAAATGTGTTCCAAGAATACCTGCTTCATGCACCAGTACACACTGTGGGCTGACTGTGCGGAAAGCAGCTCTGCAGAGAAGGACCTTGAGGTCCTGGTTGACAACAAGCTGACCATAAGCCAGCAATGCACCCTCGTGGCAAAGGCAGCCGTAGTATTCAGGACTGCATTAGGGGAAAGCATTTCCAGCAGGTTGAGGAAGGTGATCCTTCCTCTCGTCTCAGCACTGGTAAGCTACATCTGGAGTACTGTGTCCAGTTGTGGGCTCTCAGCAAAGGAAAGGACCTAGTCCAGCAAAAGTCCACCAAAATGATTAAGGGACTAGAGCATCTTTCATATGAGGAGAGGCTGTGAGAGCTGGGACTGTTCAGCCTGGAGAAGAGAAAGCTCAAGGGGGAAAAATCTTATCAATGTGTATAAATGCCTGACAGGGGGAAAATGAAGAAGAGAGAGCCAGACTCTTCTCAGTACAGCCCACTGACAGGACAAGAGGCAAGGGACACAAACTAAAACATGAAATTCCATCTGAACACAAGAAAAAAAACGTTTTTTTACTGTGAGCATGGTCAAACACTGGAACGGGTTGTCCAGAGAGGTTGCGGAGTCTCCATCCTGGGAGATGCTCAAAACCCAACTGGACACAATCCTGGGCAATCTGCTGTAGCTGACCCTGTGTGAGCAGGGGGCTGGACTAGATGATCTCAAGAGCCTCCTTCCAACCTCCATGATTCTGTGATTTTCCCAGGTACCAAAGTGAGGTTGACCAGCCTGTAGTTGCCTGGGTTGTCCTTTTTCCCTTTTTGAAGACAGGTTAAACGTTTGACTTTCTCCACTTGTGGGAGACCTACCATGATGTCTAAAGCTTTCAAACATGATAGTGAGCAGTCTCGCTATCACATTGCCCGATTCTTTCAGCACCCTAGAATGCATCCTGTCTCGTCTCAGGGACTTCTATGGGTTGAGATTTTTTACGAGATCCTTGACTTGATTCTCTTCTGCTACTGATACTGATATCCTCCTTGAATCCTGTCTCTAGACGCAGGGGCCTGAGACCTTCCTCGTGAATGCTGAGGAAAAGACGATATTAAGGACCTCAGCCTTATCTGTGTCTGCTGACACTACATCATCTGCCCCCCAGCAGGCCTATGTTTTCTTCATCTACTCTTTTGCTGCTAATGTAGCTTTTCTTGTTGCCCTTGATGTCCCTTGCCAGTTTCAAATTTAGGTGAGCTTTGGCTTTCCTAGCAGCACTCTACACAGGCAGCGCTTCTGTATTCCTCCTCTGTAATCTGTCCTCATTTCTATCTTTTACAAATGTCCTTTGCATTAGAGCTCAGTCCTGTGTTCCTTATTTAGCCAAGCCAGTCTCCTATATCTATACTTATTTTCCTGAGTAGTAGAACAGACTGTTCTTGTGCTTTGAGGAGGTTGCCGTCAAAGACCTGCCAGTCTCTCCTTCCCTGGTTTAAGAGCTAGAAGATCACTCGTTCCAAACCAGTCTACTGACTTTCCTGAGACTGCAGGCCTGGACTAGGTTTTAGTGATGTGACAGGCCTGCTGGTAGGCTGTAGTAAATACAATCCCTGATCTTGCAAAGACAGTAGTACGCATGTAGTATCAGACAGCGTATTCAGAAAATCCTCAGCTATTGCTGACTGAAGTAGTACACCTATGGTATCACGTGGAGATACTATCTAAGTCCTGAAAACGGAGTAGATGTGTTATTACAGTGTTCCAACTGAGCTAATCACCCTTATGTCTCAGCGGGATTAATTAGATCAGGAACAGCACTGTCCCGGTGCAATTACACTGTCACTGGTGCTGCAGCAAACTTGGTCAGTACTAGCTCAGAGTAAAAGCTCTGTATTTCATACAAAACCACCCATGAATAGTGGATCTGCCAATTTCCATTGAACTATGTGCATTATATCCAGCTTTAGACTGGGCCCCGACTCCTTCAGTAGTAACCCTGGCTGAATTTGATGTAGCAATCCAGATGTGGTGGCGATTTTTTTTCCTAGTCATTAAATCCTTAATCTGTATTTTCCTTTTTTAGCCCATTAGATAGCTTATCTTGAGAGCTTATCTGTTAGAACATTTCTCTTTCTTCTATCAGTACCTAATATTCTTAGGTCTCACTTTTTGGCATATTTACTTTATTCTTTATTTTGTTATTGGTGCTCAGGATTTCATTTAATTTGCCGGTAAAGGACTTTATGCCCTTCAGAGGAGGTTTCTCTCTGAGCTTTCCTTGTTCTGCATGCTAGTTAAACTCATGTTAAAATTCACGTGTGGGGTCTGAGGAGAAAAAGGAGAATTTTTCAGCTGTGCTTTTATATAAACAGCTTATTTTAAATAAAGTGAATTATAAAAGCCGGTAGTTCTCTTTTAACTTTAATGTTTGCTTATCTTACAGCTTGGGCTATGGAAATAGATGATTGATTTTTTTCTCTTTTAAAATTCTAATAATTTCCTTCTTTAGCATCACGCAGAACTTTTTCTTGGGCACTGTTTTCAGTTTTCATAGAAATACAGGGCTGAAGTTGAGTAAAAAAACCTCCCATAACTTCATGTAGCCAGCTGCTGTGGGGCAGAGTCTCACCTTACAAAGATGTTTGAAAACCTTCATTTTAAAGACAAAAATGGCCCACTGCTCTTTTAAAAATCTACTTTTTAATTTTTAGCTTTACAGTGGTTAACAAGACACCATAATAATTAATTTCTTAAGTATCTTCTCAGTCTTCCTCTTGGTTGGCCTTTGCATTAATTTTAACACTAGAGGGCGGCTGAAACACTTCAGTTCTTTCAGAAAACCAACTTAGGAGAACAGCTTTCATTTTTCATTACCATAAGAAAGGAGTTTGATTAACCGCCTATTACACCATGTTTACTTTTAGCAATTAATTTGCTTTATTTCTTTCAGTCCTTTTAAAAACTAAGAATCTAGCTTTCTATGTGCTTTTATAGCTCTATCATGCAGTTAGACTGATCAGCAGTCAAGGAGGGAGAATAGTTTCACATTTTAGTAGCTATGAAGACATACTGCCTGTACTTCCTCTATGATTAGATGGGTGTTTTGAACTCCCTTGTTTCAGAAACAAGGAGAGAGATGCCAGAGATGGGAATGTATTAAAGATCTCTACTGTTAATTTTTCTCAAGAAAGTAAAAGTTTATTTTATAGCACTTCTGATTAATTTTGTAGGTTTTGTTGGTATATAATTATAAATTAAATTCCAAAACACTTTTCTCAATCTTTCTTTATTCTATGCTCTGCTTCAAAGTCATCTTTTTTCCCTAGCAGAGCTTCCAAATGGCAACTCCTTCCAGAGGTTATTCTGCCCTCTCAGGAATCAGAAAACATAATCCAATATGAAGACTTTAGAAACGGAAAGTCAAAACAGTTAAAATTGATTATCTTCAGAGCTCATGTAAGAATTGCCACAGGAGTTCTTCTTGGCTTAAACCTAAAATTGGAAACATTTCATTTTTTATTAAGAAAGTGTGAAATACATAGTGAAACATGGTACTGTTTGTAAGTTGCTTCAAGAGTGTATTGTCAGAGATGTGATATTAATCTGTTCTGGCTGTAAAGTAAGAATCTATTCTGTCTTGCGAGTTGGTTGCTTATGTATCTTTTTGGTTTCTTTTTCCTCTTTTCCTGTGTTGAACCATTACACTTACTGCAAGTGTTGAACAGCAGCTGGGTGATCAAATGTTTATTTGCACTTGAACTTTGAATGATGTTTGGAACAGTAACAAAACAGTATCAGCAAGCCTTTAAGAAAGGAGCTGTTTGTCTCTTGTGATTAGTGTACGAGATTAACCTGATTTTTCCTTGATTTGGTGTCAGATGATTTGTTTCCCTCTCTACAAGTTATGTGATCTGAAAAGTAACCTGTGCCTCTCTTAGGTACATACTGCACTCTAGCAATTTTGTAGTGACAGTAAGGACATAGTGTTTTCTCTTTCAAACTAAGCTTCTGGAATTCTGTAGTTATAAGAAAATCTTGTCTATTTTTATCAAAAGCTTTTCTTTAGCTTTCAGAGGTGGAGAGAAGAATTAAAATACCTAAGCTATAGGCACAAGTAATAGAAAAAAAAAAATTATTATTTTGGAGAAAAAAAGAAAAAAAAAAGACTGGTTTCAGACAGTGGACTGCGTGGTTTGGCTTGTGATGCTGACACTGATGCAAAACTATGGATTGCAGTTTTCCCAGATTTGAGGAGAGAAAGGCCTGAGCTGGAGTCACTGAGAATGGAATGGCTTTATCTCTTTTTGTTGTGATATCCTGAAAGTGCTGCAGGTTTTGTGCCTTTGCTCGGTTTCTCCCATCATTTCCTTTTTATATTGCAGAGAATATCTATTATCTCTGACACTTCCTTGGCAGTTTTGGACATAGCATAAGCGTTCTCACCAGCCTGTGCTGATTGATAGGACAGATTTTGAAAATGGTTGATGCTTGCTTAATTTTTTCATATGGGGTTCTGTAAAGTGTAGGCCTGCTTGGCTTTTGGACAGTGCCATAGTACCACTTTAGTAAGAGCTGGATTTCCATAGAAGTGATTCTAAAAAAATGTGGTAGTAGAGCACTTTTCTTTCTCTTGGTTCTGGATCACAAGAAGGAACCAATTAAAATGAGCAAAACCATAGCATTTTTAGTTTGTTCCTAACTGCCAGCCTTGCAAATTGAGAGATTATAGTAGGCTTTATTTATAACCAGTAGAAGAGATGTTGCCGAGCGCCAAATTTTCTTCCTGTGAGGCTTAATTGTTGGGTTGTGATTATGCCCTGAATTGGCACTATGCAATCTCATTGTTTGTAGATGTGCAGAAATTAAACCAACTGTAAATTATCTTGATGACTTACAGTCAAGGGTAGACTTCTTCCTCTCTGAACTGCATTGCCTTCATAGGACAAAAAGGAATGATAAACCTTCACTGGCTATTTTTATCATTATATTTAACAGATGAAACTGCAGCTGTATGTAGGGAATAGACCTGGTGGAAGGACACTGCTATTCTGATGACATTTGAGAGTAGATTGCATTTGAGCTTGGCTGCTTAATAGGCCATCCTTATTCGGATGTAGCTCTTGTAAAAGAAATCACTTTGTAGTAGGCACTTTCTATATTTTAATATTAAGGTTTCTATTTAAAGGTCCTAGTAGATAAATAAGCTTTGCTTCAGTATTCTCCCCTTGCTCCTTTCCTATTTAAAATATAAGTGATTGGGAGACTAGCCTCTTTTAGTAGCTTGCTTCATTTTTTGCCTGGTCATGCAGTATCCTGGTAGCAGTTACTTTGTGCTCTGGGGAGAAAAGTTCTTGCAGAAGTTTAGATTTTGATAGTCCATTACAGCTTCCTCTAGCGTGTGAGAATTTAAAGGAAAGAGTCCCTTTCCAAAAATATAAAGCTTTGATGTTTTTGGCATAGAAAATTGTGCTACCATTCATTACCATTTACCTCTCCTACACCATTGGCTTTTATTTTGATCTTGTTTGAGCTTTGCTTACCAGCACACCACTGTGCCACATGGCATAAAGCAGGCTAGACCGGGGCAGTCGGAAAGAGTGAAACAAATCAAGCTGGTGAAAAAGTCCCGTGGTAGGCCATGAGGCTTGTTCTCTTCCACCTTGAATCTCTTCTCTGTGCAGTGTGACGAAGACGTTGGATATCTTCATGTACTCCACTGCAGTCTCTGTGGGTGGGATGGGGACAGCGGAGCAATAGCCATTTTTCCTCTGTTATACAGTGTGGTGTGGTTGTGTATGAGGAAGTCATAGGAGTGAAGTATGTGAATTTTCCTCCATAATCCCGCTATCTCTGGAAGATCAGGAGTTGAGAAACACTGTCCCAGTGGAAGAGTTTTGCAGCAGCAACTACGTACTGCTTGTTTGCCCCTGTGCTTCTTTCAGTATAAAATGAATTGGACCGATATCTGTAACAGCATCACTGCATTGGTTTGGCTGGTGATCCGAATAGCTTAAATTCCCCTTGCAAGTTGGTTAAGTCTGTAAGGAACTAATGTAATGGTCTCTTCCTCCCTAAGGGTGTCAAGCTCCTGAGAACAAACATAGAAGCATTAGCAATAACAAAAGCCTCCTCTGTCTTGCTCCAGTTTCTCTTAGTTTTCTGATAAAGAAGCATCTGGTACAGCCTTTAGCTGTCCTTTTACAGGCAATAAATCCTGATACATTGCCAAGTGGCATAATGTTACATTTAATTTTTACAGAGGATTTTTTGGGGAAAAGGGAGTAGTGCACAATAGGTTTATTTGTTGCACGATAAGGTCATTCTCTAAGAATGAGGCAAAACTACAAGCATTTTCTTTTCGATCAGCTTTGACTTCTGATTAGTTACAGCTTCCCACAACCAACCCTGTCATAGTGATTTTTATTCTGCATCATATACAATGGTTGTAAACCATGTTAAAAAACAAAACAAAACAAAACAAAAAAAACCAAAAAGAAATGTGTTTGCAGGAAGACTTCTTTTTGACATGAGCTATACAGTGCATGAACTTCTCACATATGAACTCTGTTATAGTTGCTTAGTCTATTTCCCATATGTAACAATGTGGGAAAACAGTAGTAGCAAAGCTGGTATCTAAACCACTCAGATATTATCTGCTTCTCTGTGAGGTGCTGTGGATCAGCACATCTGTACTATGTGACTCTGTTCCTAAAGTAATCCTATAGCTACTTCCTTCTGTATGAAGCTAAATCTGCTTTGGAATGTGTCTATTCAATTGTTTAAAATCTGACCTGCATGTCTTCTTAGTTGTAGGAAATAGCTTAGACTTTAAGAAATATTTGGAATATTTTTTTAACTGCAGGTTATAAAAATGAAGGGAAATGGTGGGAAATGTTTTGAATGAGAAGAAAATAATTCAGTTTTTTAATAATGAAAATTGTTTTCAGTGGTTTCTAAAAAGGTGGTGTTAGAAGCTTTGAGTGTAGAAGCATTTGAAGATATTTCAAGAGATAGGTTATTGCATTTTGATAATACACTTAAATTACATGTTTTTAGAGGAACAGAACAGGATTGGCAGTGGCACCCCTCTGTTTTAACTGGAGATGTAAACTACATTTTATGTTGAAAGGGGCCATCATGTTCTTACGTATATACCAAGAGGTACATAGATAGTTATGTGATTATAGGGATGGATAGTGTGTGATTTATGTGCTAATGATTCCTTTAGCGATTTCATTAATTTCTGGTGATTGTATTGGTTCAAAATGGATTTGAACATCCTTAACTGGAAGTAACTAAAGCAAAATTGGCAAGTCTTTCCAAAACACTTTTCCAAAAAACAGAACTAGAAGTGGTGATTGTCAGAGAGGAACTACTAACTGAAATGCTCTCAGTTGCTTCAGTGGTCAGATGAGATGGTCAGAATATCTGCATGGGTAAAGGGCTTTTGTTTAAAAAGTTCTTTTGTTTTTTGTTTGGTTTTTTTTTTAACAGCAAGGTTGTGTTTATTGAAAGTCTGTAAGAGCATATTTTGTGGTATAGATCCTTTATTGACAAATGAAATGCAGATAAAAGGACTGTTTTCAGTCAGTCAGTCAGCATTAATCTCCAACCCACTCTTTTGCTAGAATTTGGGAAGTGTTGAGAGGAGTGAGAAAGAATGTCCTTGTGTGTCCAAATGAATTTAGACTGTGCTGAACTCCCAGTGGACACGAACAATCTAAATCAAGAACCTCTCTTTGAGAACCCTCTTTGGTAGTTTCCTTTCTCTCCAAAGCCAAGTTGTTACATCAGCAGTTGTCAGCAGGGCTCAGTCTCTTGGATAATTCCCTCTGAAGCAATTTGGCTGTAATGATTAAAATCAGAACCTTGAATTTTTAAACTTACAAGGACAGATCCTTGAAACATGAGCCCGATGTGCTCAAGTGGCACCATGCCACCTCATAAATGAGCCTCAGCGTTCCTTGCCAGCTGCAGGGCCTGGGCAGCATCACACCATGTAGGTCACAGCAGTCTAATTTTGAGGTGACAAGTTCATGCATCACTGTGGCAAGATGTGATGGGGCCAGCAATGACAAGCAATGCAGTACAATGAGATGCAAGTGAAAAATAATTCTGTTGGCTATAGCCTCTAGTTGGCACCTGTTCCTGGCAAATTCTTACTTTGGTTTTGCTTAAGTACCCAATATATTGTTCTAATAGCGCTCTTACAAGACTGGTTGATCTGAAAATTACTCTGGAGCTAACAGCTTATAAGAAGTTCTAGCTAATGGTGTGGTAAAGGTCTAAAAAGAGGGATAGTACAGCTTTATACTATATAAATTATAACTGGCCAGGGACTTAGGATTTCAGAAATTTTGGAAGAAACTTAACAGACAAAAGTCAAAAAAGAAACATAGAACAGAATAGAATAGATTAGAATATTTTCAGTTGGAAGGCACCTACAACGATCATCTAGTCCAACTACCTGACCACTTCAGGGCTCACCAAAAGTTAAAGCATATTATTAAGGGCACTGCCCAAATGCCTCTCAAACACTGACAGGCATGGGGCATCAACCACCTCTTTAGGAAGCCTGTTCCAGTGTTTGACCGCCCTCTCGGTAAAGAAATGTTTCCTGATGTCAAGTCTGAACCTCCCCTGACACAGCTTTGAACCATTCCCACGCGTCCTATCACTGGATCCCAGGGGGAAGAGCTCAGCACCTCCCTCTCGACCTCCCCTCCTCAGGAAGCTGCAGAGAGCAATGAGGTCGCCCCTCAGCCTCCTTTTCTCCAAATCAGACAAACCCAGAGTCCTTGGCCGCTCCTCACAGGACATGCCTTCCAGCCCTTCCACCAGCTTTGTTGCCCTCCTCTGGATGCATTCAAGAACCTTCACATCCTTCTTAAATGATGGGGCCCAGAACTGCACACAGCACTCAAGGTGAGGCCACACCAACGCTGAATACAGCGGGACAATCACCTCTTTTGACCGGCTGGCTATGCTGTGTTTGGTGCACCCCAGGATGCGGTTTGCCTCTTGGCTGCCAGGGCACACTGCTGGCTCGGACTGAGCCTGCTGTCGACCAGCACCCCCAGGTCCCTTTCTGCAGGGCTGCTCTCCAGCCACTCCTCTCCCAATTTATACTTGTGCCCAGCATTACTCCGTCCCAGATGCAGAATCTGGCATTTATTCTTGTTAAATTTCATGCCATTGATGATTGCCCAATGCTCCAATCTATCCAGATCCCTCTGCAAGGCCTCTTGTCCCTCCAGAGAGTCAACAGCACTTCCCACTTTAGTCTCGACAGGAAACTTGCTAACGGTGCATTCAACACCTGCATCCAGATCGTTGATAAGTATATTGAACAGAACTGGCCCTAAAATTGAACCCTGAGGAACACCCCTGGTGACTGGTCGCCAGCCAGATGTAGCCCCATTCCCTGCAACCCTTTGAGCTCTGCCATTCAGCCAGTTCTTCACCCAGCGCACCGTGAACTTGCTCATGTCAGAGTTGGTCAACTTGTCCAGAAGGATTCTGTGAGGAACAGTATCAAAAGCCTCACTAAAATCCGGAAAAACTTAACACGCGAAAGGTTAGATTAACACCCTACAGTGTTCCTGTAGAAACCATTGAAACTCAACTCTGCTCATATCTAGGCAGAGTCTCTCACAAGCTGCACATCCTTTTTTTTCTTTCTGTCTTTGCATACAGATTCTAGGTTCTCTGCGACTCTCAGCAAAGGGGCCGTTGGAGAGGAAGGGGGAAAAAAGAAATGAGAGAAGGAAAAAAAAAAAGAGAGAGAGAACAAAAAAGAAAAATGTCAATTAACTTTTAGAAGTACAACAGATGCTGTTTTGTGTGGCTTTTTTCCCCCTTTTTACCTCCCTCTTTCTGTAGAACTGACTACCTACTTTAGAGTTAAGAAGTGGAACATCTAAGGTTAATGGGCATTTCAGCAAATCTATGTAACCTGTTATTAGTCTATGTATCTGAAGCTATCAAAAAAGAAATCAAAACTGCTTCATTTCTAGAATTTAAAAATTTCTGATTTATTTATTTATTTTAACCAAGAATTAAGCTGAGTGAATGACTCGGGAATCCTTAGGAGTTGGAACTATTTTCAGGGTCATGGATAACTCAGCCGTAGCTAGGAAAACTCACAGTATTTGTAAAATTTTAAGTCCAGTGCAGGCTTTTTCTTCTCTCATTTAAATTGTTTAGTCCCATTAATTTGACCCTGCAGCACTCCATAATTGGTGTCTTTCTGTAAACATCCATACATCAGAAGTATTCAAGTTGGCTCAAGCAACATTCTCATGGGCAGTTTGCCAGGAACCCGAAGGCTTCACCTAAATTGCATATTGCTGGGAATAATCTCACTCTCAGCTGTTCTTATTTTTTGTTTGTTTTTTGCTTAGTCCTCCATCTGGCTTTTTATTGGGACAAGACGAGTAGCAGTAGGTGGTGGTATCTGTAATTTGTACAGGTTGCAGCTTCGTGGCATATTTGCAGGGAGGTACAGATCAGAGATACTGAAGCTAATAGAAAAATTTACCACCAAGTTCCAACATTTTGGGAGAGAGTACTGGCTGTCAGAGCATAATAGAGTGTCCGTGGCTTCAGCTATAATTCTTTAACAGTCTGATTTCAGCTTATTAAGAAACCCAGTGTAGCTTCTAGCCACAGTAATTCTAATGACCTGGGACATACAGTTTCATCCGTTTGTCCCCTGACCACAGTATGAGGCAGCATGTATTTGAGATAGAGGTTGGAGGGGTAGGTCAGGAAATAGGTTTTGTCTGGACAATAGTTTAGACATGCTTTATATTGCTTTTCAACATCTTCTAGAGAATAGATTTTCTCAGGTAAAACATGTCTTTGCTTTGAAGATGGAAAGGTTTTTTAGTACTCTGCTACTTACTTTTTAAAGTATAAGTCAACCCTCCATGATGTGATGGAACAGCTTAAACTTAGAGATTCTTTTTGTTTCTGTGATGAGATCAATGGGGTTTATTTTCTGTTGGTGTTTGAGGTCACAGAGAGAGCTTTGAAACAACAATTTCTGGAATCCGAAATAGAAATACGCTTGAAAAAACATATCTGAACCTATGCCATCACAGGACTGCATGAGATGAGCCTTTAGGAGAAATTGTGAGATTTCAATGCAGTCATTAGGACTGACAATTTAGAAATTCCTCAAATCCCAAATAGTTACTTTCTATTGAGTGATAGATTTATTGAAAAAAAAAACTTAACAAAAATGCATGTTCTTGGCAGCATGATGATTTTGACTTTTGATGAGGAAGAAATTCATTATCTAACTTATAAGTGGGATTTTTAAAATTTTTGGGTGCTTGGTTATCAAAAGAAAAGAGCATGTAGAGGAATAGCTGATTCAGTGTAGACACTTTTTCCTCTGCTTTCCAGTGATCTGTACATTATTTACCTGGAGCGGATGTAAACTGAACCCAAAGCATACCTTGCCTTGTCCCTGTTTTTTCCTCTCCCCTGCCTGCTGGGCATCTCCTTCTTTACTTGTGCAGAACTGTGGCATCCTGACTTGTACAGATTTAAACCTTCTATCGGACCAATGCTAGAAGGAGAGAGTCCAGAAGTCTTGTGCTTCAAATCAGATAGCTAGCTCATTTAGCAATCTCTTATCCAGCTAGGCAAGCCCCTAAAACCTTGAGAACAATTAGGAGGTAAACTTCAAGTGTAAAGGAAAAGATCTTCGTGGAAGTCTTGACTTTCTGTTTACTGTGGGTGGAAAGCTGGGGAAAGCAGATTAGGGAAAATTGTGTTATTTGTGTTCCTTTATTAGAGATTTAAAATGGATGTGTTCCCTCTTTTAACGCCCTGCATTTAGTGACTGCTGCTAATGTGCTCTTCAGGACCAGCAGTAACATAGACATCTGCACGAGGAATGTTAAACCTGCAGCCGTTGTTTTGTAAGCTTCCCAAGCAATAAGAAGATGCCCGCCTTTACTACATATATTTGATTGGTGTCTTGACATTTCGTGGAGTGAACCCATTAATTAATTCCCGTCCTTTTATTTCCTACCTGTTGATCTATCAGGACCCTTTCTAATTGCCATACTTTCAGGAAGGAGCACCTTGGAGCTGGAGGTTGTCTCAGCTCACAATTAGCATAACATAAGGGGCTAAAACAAGGTCTCTATACTTTCCTTTAGAATTTATTCCAAAGGTAAATGCAGACTTTCCCAGGAAGTAACCTTTACTTTGCATCATAATACTCTCTGCAAGAAAAAGGATTTGTTGTCTATAGTTAGGGCTATAGTAGCTTGTTTAAGTAAGACAGGAAGGCTGTGAACACTTGCAGGCTTTTCCACTTCAGGTGTAACAAAAAAGGGAGGGTAGTGCTAAGCAGATAAAAAAAAAAAGCACTTCTGAGTCACAGAATACAAGCTCAGTTGGATTAGAGAACAAATACAAGCAGCAGGACCAGTTTGTGGGAAGAAGAGGCCTCAGGACAAGTTAATTAAATCAGCCTTTTATAAAATTAATTAACCTGTTTTACTTACTCTATATGCCCAGTATCTTGAAACTTTCCTTGAAATTTGTTTTAAACAATTGAATCAAATCTTGATAATTGCTACAAAGTCACCAGCAATATTTAATGGGGCATTTTGCACAGTCAGTCCTTCTAAAAAATATTTAGAATGTTTACCTTCTATAGCACATTTAGGTAACAGTGTCTTCAGTACTTTTTTTTAAAAACTCACTGCATGTCTGCGAGTTTTATTTCTAATGAACTGCATAGAAATTCCCCCAAAATGTAAATGTTTGCCCCACCTTATATATATTGTATCAAACCTAGATACTTGTTGAGAATAAATCCCAGCTTGGGAGGCAAGTTTTTCTTGCTTGATAATGCTTTTTCCATTGTGAAGAACATTTATCAGTTTGATCTTACTGACAATTTAGGATGGATTTAGAGTTCTGTCTATCAAAACACAGTTATCATGCGATATATATGATTAATTCCAGTTTCAAGTTGCTCTTCTTCTTTTTTAATCATGCACGTCCATTAGAGCATACCCTTCTGGTAGGTAATAGCAAAACAATACTTTCCTTAATAGATGATCCAGATGGGCAACTTTATTGTAGCTGTTTCTGGTATTGTGTGGAAAGATGCACAGACCTTCAAAAAACCAGATTGAGAAGGGAAGGTTAGAAATTAGCAGGCATGCTGATTTTGGTTAAAATGGCAGGTACTGCCTTCTTTCATTCAATATTCTGTGTAGCTGGAGGGAAGGAGAACAGGACCATAAAAGAGTCGCAAAGGAGAAGACACAACTTCTGTTAAGGTAGTTGTGGGTTTTTTTTAAGCTATCAGACTTTTAAAAACTCAATTATTTATCAAGTTTTGAATTTGGATAATTTGCTGCAATAATTCATGAACAAGAAATCTTTGCAGAATATGATAGTGTGGTAGTTGCTACCTTACTTCTGCCTATACAGTATTAATGGCAATTACCTTTAGTAATATAAAACAACTAGTAACTAAAGTTATCCTGTGAAGAACCAGGTGGGTTTGAAGATGGACTAGTGAGCTGCAGCTGATACTTCTAAGCTCCATCAGATATCTGGGGAAAGCAGAATGTCTGGAGATGTGTTTAACCCTTTTAACAGTGGCATGAAAAGGCCTTGCTTCTGCTGGAAAGGTGCGTTTCTTGCTCACTGGATCTGCTGATCGCCAGCTATTGTGCCCAGTGCTGTTTTTTTTTTTTTTTTTGCCAGTGGTTTTATTTAGAGTGGTTCTGCACTGACTGGGCGCCAGCTTTCTTAGTAACAAATTGTAAATCATTAAATAAGCTTCTTCCCAATATTGTAATGTCTGGGTCAGGGAAAAGAGGTGGCTGAGTGTTAGCAAGATTTTTTGTGGATGGCCCAGATCATATTACAAATGATACATGTCACTTGTAGTATTTTTAAAGTTCACAGGGTAGGTAAAGTAATTCTAAAACGGGTAACTAAAACTGAAGGTTGTGTGGTTCTATGGATGATAAAAGAAGCTGGGGGTGCTAATTATTCAACTGTATAAGGCAGCCTGAGAGAAAATTCAAAAGCCGAACTTCTCTGAAGATACAAGATTGGAAAGAAAGGAAACTTTTTGTGGTAGAAGAACTTGAGGTTTCTACAGGTAAACAGGAAAAACAGGAGGTTTGTGCAGACTGGAAAATCTGTAATTTGGTGGAATCTGTAAGCTACTTCAGTGTAACCGTACCAACCAAGTGAATTATGTTCCAGAAACTGGTGTGCGAGAAGTGGGAGCTTTCAAATTCAGGAATGGTAGCCATTCGGTATAATGGAAAACAAATTGGAACGCTAAGAGTTGGGGGAAAAAAAAGCATAATGGTGTAAATGAACTGCGGATATGCAGTAATAGCCATACGGGAGCCCAGTATTGCAGCTTATTTATTATACTCTAAGTCTTTTTCTTTGTAGAGGTATATCAGTAAGCTTCTTGTTGGAGTTGTAGTTTAAATCAGTTCTTTAGGTGGAAAGATATGCAGTGGGAAGTTGAATTTTGCTGATGTGATGACACAGTATAAGTTTCCAATCTGTGCCAATTTAAGGATGGGATTGAGGCAGACAGGATGTCTATACTGGCAAAACTGAAACGTAGACAAAGGACTCCAAGCCTTCATTGGCCTATTGGTGGCAGTACTTGCTAAAGTAGTGCTTGTGGTCAGTGTTGTACTCTGCCCATTCAGCCAGTAGTGGTCATTATAGCTCTAGCCTTGCTTCCAGCTTCTTGCATTTCCTGGTTTCTGTAAGCATTGTTGAAGGGTACTGGGGGCAAAGGCTGTGGCTTGAAAACTGTTGGTACGTGGGAGGCTGGATCTGCTCGGCAGAATACAGCTTTAAGTGGAGATCCTTGAGGTAATAATAGAGTCTGTAGCTGTTCAGACTATGTGATGTGATGTGGCTTGGTGCAGTCATAGTTGCTTTGGTGGGTGTCAGCTACAGTCAACATCTCAATCCTGTGTGTCAGCTACAGTCCAGCATCTCAATAGTGTGTAAAAATGCACAGAGCTTCAGGAGATACCCTTGCACAAACAGTGTGAGACTTTCTGCATTTAAAAAAAAAAGAGAATAATAATAATAATTAAATTGTTGACACTAAGGGGTTCAAGATATGCTTTGTAAATGAATTTTCTATTGAACTGAAACCAGAACTGAACTCGGGCTCAGTGGAGGTGAAGTAACTTAAGGGGGAGCTGCAGAATGGAGCTGCAGAAGTGGAGAAAGTTTATAGTGAAAATAGTCAGCAGCAGTCAGCTGGGTATATTGTTGAGCTCTTGATTTAAATTGTAGTGTTTCTCTTCCTTATGTAAATCCTGCCCTCTGGCCAAAGGGCTCATTTCCATCATCATTATGGGGCTGGTTCTCCAACATACAGTGCGCATGTACATTGCTGTTTTCATTGGCTCAAAACTTCCAACTGTTTGTCAGCAGCAAAGATGCTGCATCAGCTTCTTGCTCCATACAGCTGGAACAGGGAACTGTCAAAACCTTCTTGAAAGAAAAAAAAAAAAAAGCAATGCAAATGTGGTGGTCAAATAGCTGAGAGAGAAAAAGTGCTTAACCTTTTCATTTTTTCCCCCGATTTTCTCCTCTTGTTTCCTCACTCTTCCCTGTAGACTAACTGAGCTTTAATTCCTAGACAGCGGAAGGACAGAAGCTTTGCTGATGTGTAGAACTGAAGATCCCAAAGTGTGTTATGAGGAAGGGTGTTTATTACCATTCCCCTTCTGGTTGTGGGATCCCAAAGCATTGGTAGCACTGAGTGACCTGACGTAGCTACCTGTGAAGTCCCTGTTGAAACTGGGAGGAGAAGCTGAAAATCTCCTGCAGCCAATATGCTGTGGTTTCTTACTTGAACTGTTAAACCACATGCCTTCGTTTGAAGGTACAACTTCTAAATAAAAGCTTATTCACTATTCACCCAGCTACTGCTTGTCTTCCTGGTTTTTTGTAGTCTTGTTTTTAATAATAAAGTGTGCAAGACCTAAGCTATTGCAGCTTCTACCAAGAATTTTGCTAACACACAAGCGCTAAGCAGCACCTCCTTGATTTGAAACATGAGGCAGCAAGGAATTACTGTTTAAAGGTATTTCTTTTTAGTGAACATGCTGCACTATGTTTATTTGTCTGCTGTGGAGTGTCCCAGAGTCACTAGAATCGGAAGGATACAGTGCAGGCTGGGATGTGTTTTATCTGTTGGCTACATCTCTGTAAGACTACAGACTAATGCTCCATCTCCATTTGAGGCAGGAGGGCAGTGGGACCAAGATGAAGTGTTGCAGCAGTCCTCATGCTTAATCCAGTTCCCAGAAATGACAAAAGGCAATATGCCATCTGATACGTTTTATGCACAGTGGTCCCAACCACCAAGGGCCTGGCCGGTTGCCAGTGAGGACCTGAGTAGTGCAGAGTTTCAGAATGTGCTTGTGGTGGTCATGAATGTCAAGTTTCTGATGCCTCTCTGAAATGAGATGTAGTAACAGCTGTGCATTCCTATCCCGCTGCAGAACAGGAGTGGGATTCATGTTCTGATTCATATTCATGTGCTAGAGTGAGCTTCTGGTTGCCTTCCAGATGGTGGTCAACTGACTCTCACTTGGGTGTCTTGAAAGCGCCTGTTACATCAGAAAACTCCGGGAACTGGGAGTGAAGGAAGAGGGAGAAGAATGGTCAGCAGTCTTCAAAGAGCGTTTTACTAGGAGCCTGGGCTGATGAGGAGTGTGTTGGCTGTATAAGGCAGCCATGACCCAGTGCAAAAGGATATAATCAGGGGAGTGGGGGAATTCTGTTCCTGGTTCTTTAAACGACTTGGTGATGTTGGTACAGTAGTTTTATCAGCCTCTGCTCCAGTATTTCCATCTGCTAGATGGGATACTGCTTGTAAGATGTAGTGAACTCGACAAAATGAAATTCACTCTCATGCAGCCAGTTACTAGGGACTGTATTTTTCTATTATAACTTTGTGTAGCCAGTATGCAGAAAAAAGGTGTCCACATGAAACAAGAGAGTAAAAGATAGTAACTTCAACATCTCCTGCTTTTGTTTCATGTAATGCATCGTCACCACTACTTGTTTAACAGCTTTTGAACAAGCTTTTGTCTCTACAAAATTCTTGCGAGAATTACTCTGCTTTATTTCCCTCACCTCTGAAACTTGTAATAACCTGCTTATTCAGAAAGGACTCTGTCTCTCTTTGCCTTGTGTTCTTTCACTGCTCTATCGTTTCCCTTCCTCAGGTCCTCAGCCCAGTCTAATTACCGTCAGTGCAACAGCTGCTGCCTCTGCACTGCTGAAATCCCTGTGTCTGTCCATTTCAGTGAATTCCCCTCTCACGTCCAGGCTCAGCTGAGACGTGCCCTCTGCCTGTGCTTTTGTCTCCTGTTATCTAATGACATAAAGCGTTTTGGTGTACAGTTTGCATTAATAGCAAGAAAGCAAAAATTGCCCCACAAAAAAAACAAACAAGCACTGAACAAAACTGTATTGTGTGAGACAGTGGCTCATTTGGAACCTTATTTTGACAACCTTAGACCGGAAAAAAATGCCACTGTGCATCTTCATGTCTCACTGCACTCTTTCTTCGGTGAGTTAAGATCAGCTCCCTTTCCCGCCAGCTCATTGTTTGAGCAGAAGCATGCAAGTGTCCAAGATGCAGAGCAACACAAAGGGATGTTGTGTCTGTTCATGTAGCATAAGTATATATATAGGACAGGACAGCATAGTCTGAAAGTGTAATTAAATGTAATACAAAAAAAAAGAAGTGGCGATGAAAAACATGCATGCGTTACTCTAATCCTGGTTCTTTCAGAACAAAGAACAAATGTGGCTGCTGCTACTCCAGTTGCAGCCCGTTTTTGTTAATGTATAAGCATGCATGAGAAGAATCAATTCAATAGAAAGTAAATGTAAAATCACAAAATAATTACCACTAATGTCTTAAAGGATGGCCTCCTGTAAGCTTGCTTTCTTTGCTGTTTCTTGGTCCACTCTAAAGCTCATATAAGTATAATGTGAAAATGAGGGATAGAGGAAAAAACGTAAACCATCTCTTTTTTGCTTTTGCACCATGTGAAGAATGCCTTTCAAGGAGTTAGTTTCTTTTATATATTTTGTTTACTTAGGTTATTTGTCCCTCTACACTAGAAATTCGGAATAGCAGTATGGTGGAAGCAAAGATTGGTGTTAGTATAAAGTTAGGAAAACCGAGGTGGGAAATAAGGGGGTAAGGGGCACATTAAAGCTTTGTCCCTTCACTCTGCCACTCATTCGTTTTTATTTTAAAGCTATTTTGAACCTGTTTTATTTGCCATTAAAGTTCACTCTTTCAAGCTTATTTTTCACAGCCCCGGAAGCCAGAACCAGAATCTCCATGCCCTTCCCACCCCCACTACCTTTGCTAGTACAAACTAGAATTTAAAGAAATATCTGCAATTTCAAAACATACAGTACAACTGTAAAGTTGCAAACAGGGGGTAACACTGGACACATGTACTGGTGCATCTAAGGAATTGTGGTCATTCACTGATGCTACCTAATATTGCACACTTGATCTTATGGAAGTAGCCATGGAGTTGACTCTTTCATCTTCTACCCGTTCCTACCCTCCCACCAGTAGATGATGTTTTCCTCTGTTCCTACTTAAATATGCTGTCAAATTGGCATATTAGAAACACATTGGAATTTGCAGGTGACGAGCATTTGAATTGTCTCCTTGTCAAGGTAAGAGTTGGTTTTTGTCTTTTTTTTTGACAAGGCAGAAAAAGAGAAACTTGCCATTTGCTTGTGATTTCTTGATGACCCTGTCAGAACTGCAGGAAGTGTGTGTGAACCCATAATGGTCACTGCTTGCTGTGCAGTGCATGTATTTGGGCTTCTTTCTGCTGCGTTCTGTATGGAAATCTAGGAGGCCTGGTTGCTATTAAGGGACTGACTGGTAGCCTGATAGAGATGTGGCTGCTGCAGCTCTGTGTCTCCAGGTGAAACTGCTAGTGAGGCTGGACACGTGTTCCCAGTAGGGGCACACACGAGCAGGCGTGTATGATACATGGTTGGTCACACAGATCAACATAGAAACACTTAGCACTTGCACAAATGCAAACAGCACCAATGGCCTCATCCTGTTCCCCTCTCTCTGGCTGAGCAGGATGGGTTTGTTAGTGGAAAATAAATACATACATGCAGTGTGGATCCCTCCAGTACCGGGTTTTAGACACTGTCTACTCAGTAGCTGGCTCCTGGATCCTGGTCTCCCAAGTTGCTGTCACCTGAACATATGAGTCCTCAAGGCTGCAGCCCCACTCCTGTTGTTGGTGTAGACTCCCTTTCTCACAGGCACACAGACAGCCCCTCATTCCTGCGCCCCCTGCATTGTGGATCCCTCAGTAGTCAGCCTTGGACATAAAGTCCATCCAGTAGCAGGTCTTCCAGTTGACCTCCAGACCCGAGTCTCTCTGGAAGTTGGCCAGGACCACCCCTGATCTCTCCAGAAGCCAATTTCACCAGTTGCCTTGCTCCCAGAGACACACACATATCTGCCTGCCAAGCCGCTTAGCTTAACTACTTGCTTAGCCAGCAAGTAGTTGTGGGCTGGTGTGGCTTGATAGTTACTAGAAGTTACACGCTCACTGCAGTTGCTGGCACCACAGACTCTATGACCACGGGCTGTATGACCTGTAGCCCCACTCCAAGCAGCAAACCTGTTTACACAACTGGCCCATTTTATCTTCTCATCCCTCTATTTTCCATGCTTGTTCCCGCCAAAATCACCTTGATCCCTCCCTTCCCCTGCCTTTGTCTCCTACCCTAAACATCCTGTAATAATTCTTGTGCAATCCCAAAGTGGTCTTCCTCTGCATCCTGTAACATGTCCCATACTCCTGGGCAGTAATCCCCCTTGGTCTTTAAGGTGACCATGAGAGCCTCTCCAGTTGACTCATCTGGTAGGTGTCACACCTGGGCCAATGGGGCTGATGGCTCTCCTGGGACAGCCCTAGCAGGGGGTTGGGGCTCTATTTTCCTGACTGAGTTTTTGGGAATCCCTGTGCCTTTGTGCTCATATGTGTGTGCATGTGTATGTAAAAGCCTTTGAGGGGATGATCATTCTCCTGTGACGGCCCTGGGAATAGCTGCACAAGGTGTTACTGGGGTTCCCCCACCTGCCTCTGTGCTCCTATGTGTGTGTTTGGTTATCACATAACCAAACCGTCACCATCTACAAGGAAGGTCAGTAAGTAGGCACCAGTCTTTGGGCACCAAGGCTTTCTGGTCACCTTTGCATTTATTTTTCTGTTAAGGTGTTTTCTGTAGTGCTCATCGTCAGTGTGTTTACATGCTTACATAAAGAAGATTCATGATGTGATGAATGATGACCTGACAGGGTTGATGAGAACAATTCTAGGTAATTTATTTATGCGCTATTACTTTTTTCGCTGTAACTGGTAAAATATAAGAGGGATGAAAAGCGTGTGGGAACTCCAAAGATACCTCTCGTCTTAAGCTGTTTTGATCCAGCTGTTAGTTTGGCTCCAGTCCTCCAGTATCCCCCCTCCCTATCCCCTTTCTGCTGCAGCTGTTAGAATTTCATCATTGTCTCCAAATACCACATTTCCCATTAGCACCACAGCCCCTTCTGTGCTAAGGGGAATGTCATTTGTGTGCTTTGCACGTGTATTATTGTTAGGTGATCTGCAGCCAAAGCAGTGCTTACACCTTTGATTGCTGGAAGGCTGAATTCCTTGGTAATAGGCACACATAAGATGCAGAAATATCGAAGGGTGAGATTTGCAGACTTGGTGGCAGAAAATGGTTAAGCTTTTTTGTTTCCATGCTCTGCTTTTCAAATGCCTTTGCACTATAGTTAGCCTTATCAGTATTTGATTTAACACTGGATGCCAGCATATTTATTCCTTTTGGCAGTTTTAGTGCCATGTCACTCATTGACTGTCACAGTTGTATCATATATTAGATGGCTTATCCTAAAAAATGATTTGCAGGTATGAAACCACTGCCCATTTTAATGTTCTTTGTCTATCTGTCTGGTGGGTTTTTTTTTCAGCTGATTTTTAGGTTTGTGTAAATGTGTGTTTTGAATCAACTACTTTTGTGAAGTTCTTTCTGCCCACTGTCTTCATTTCTGCCTCATACCCACTTATCTTGGCTTCCCAACAAAACTTTGGCAATGCCCTTGCTCTTTCCTTACAGTCTTCTGCAATTACAGAGTCTCTGCTGGACTCCTTCTGCAAGCCTGGCAGTGTATCTTAATTTGCACCCAAGGGTCAGCTTGGAGTTCTAACTTATTTGTACCTTGGTTCTGTCTTGCTGTCTTGTTCTTCGTATCTACACAATTCTTAATGAATCATTTGTGGGTAGGAGAGACCTTGAGCAAGTCGTTAAGTTTTTCACTTGTGCAGTAGGAATTGCAGGTCCCATAAAATGGCCTAAAATAAATGTTAATTGTAGCGTTCCTTTGCCACATTTGTGATTCACATGACTAGTTCCCTCTGGTTCCCTTTAACACAGGTCTTATTTCCTCAGACATGGTGTTTAGATTTTTTTTAAAGTGTGTAATACCTGGCTGGAGAGAGTATCTGGAACATAAATCGGAAGTCCTAGGACAATGCCTGTAGATTTAACTTACTAGACCACTGGGGAGGAGAACCTCATTCGGGGGGACAGAATGATGTGTACCCTACATGTGTGTATCTACGTGCCAAAAGAAACTATGTGATCTTGGATGTATAAAATGAAGTCATGGGGCATCTGTGATCAGCGATGCAGAGCTGCTACACTATTTGCACACTTGAGCATTGAAAGCATCTGTGTTCATTGTTACATGCCATTGTATATTGACTCATTTCTACACTGGATGCATATTGTGAATTCTGTTGTGCAAATACGACCTTACTTTGTGCAATCTAAGACAGTTTAAAGCAAAATACTTCTGACTGGACTTATCATCTTCTATTCTTCCCTCTCGAAAAGTGGCAAGGGTATTTGCACAACGCTTTGACAATTCCAGGTATTTTTTTCTCTTATGACATGTTTGTTTCATTAAATCCTTTGCAAAGAGATACAGGATGCAGCTCCTTTTGCAGCGTTAGTTCTCTGTATAATGCGTGGTCTTAGGATGCTTTCCTGAGGGCAGGAGTTGCAAAGCTGAAGGTTTGCCAGAGTGCAATGTTGAACATTGGTGTTGGTCTGGGGTTCATCACAGAATCAGTGAGGTTGGAAAGGACCTCTGGAGATCCTTTAGTCCAATCCCCTTGCTTAAAGCAGAGTCAGCTAGAGCAGGTTGCCCAGGTCTGTGTCCAGTGAGGTTTTTTATATCTCCAAGGACAGACATTCTACAAGCCTTCTGGGCAATCTGTGCAATCTGTGCCAGTGTTTGATCACCCTTAGAATAAAAGAAGCTTTTTTTTACATTTAGTCAGACTCTCTCAGCATCTCCTCATATGGAAGATGTTCCAGTCCCTTAATCATCTTTGTGGACCTTCACTGGGGTCACTTCAGTATGTCCATGTCTGTCTTGTGCTGGGGAGCCAGCACGTAGTACTCCAGGTGCAGCCTCACCAGTGCTGAGTAAAGGGGAATGGTCACCTTCCTTGTCCTGCTGGTGATGTTGCTCTTAATACAGCCCCAGATGCTGTTGGCCTTCTTTGCCTCAAGGGCACGTCGCTTGGTCACGTTCAACCCATTGTCCACCAGGACCACCAGGTTTGTTTCTGCAAAACTGCTTTCCAGTTGGTCTGCCCCCAGCATATATGGGTGGATGGGGTTATTCCTCTAAAGGTGCAAGACTTTGCATTTCCCTTTGTCAGTTTTCATGAGGTTTCTGTCAGCCCATTTCTCCAGCCTGTCAAGGTCCATGTGAATGGTGGCAAACCATCTGGTGTATCAGCCACTCCTCTTGATTTTGTATCATCTGCAAACTTGTAAAGGGGAGAAAGTGGTAGTGGCAAATACAGCTTCCTGAAATTCTCATTTACTTACTTCAGTAGCTCAGAGTGAGCTCAGAGTGAAAGCAGGATCTTGCCAGGTGACCTAGAGAGAAAAAATGTTTGTTGGATGCAGTATGGCTGCATTGTGTAAAGCTTAAGAGAGTGTTCCTCCACTTCAGGGCTCTTGAATTCCCCACTGATAAGGACTGTGTGTGTCGTTCCTGTGTTTTAATTATTCAGGAAGGATGTCCTACACTACAGTGTTTGCTGATGTAAAGGCTGAAATGAACACTTCAAATGACTACTTTTGATGCTAACCTTTGATCCTGTAAGTCAGAGAGATCCTAGTTGGAAATTGTTATGAGACTCTAGGCTGAGGTGAGACCTGAGGGCTACAGGTGTTGTCTCCCAATACATGAGTAACACTCAGCACATTTTGAGTTAAGGGAAATGCGATTTTTTGTAAATGAACATGGCTTTGTGACTATCTTGGATGGACCTTTCTGTTTCCTGCTTTTACTAGTCAGGAGGGACCTGCTTTCTTCGGCAGTCTGCAACTTGTTGGCCATGTCGTTTTGATATGCTCCATTCAGGACAGAATGCTCAGCCCTCCTCCACCTGCTGTTGAACTCTGTCGGTTGAAAATTGCATTTGGTGTGGATATCTTTCACAGTAAGCAACCCTGAAAGTGCATTTTTACCTTGTGTTTCTTGACCCAGAGGTTGTGGGGAGATCACTTTAAAAAATGCATTTAAACTCTGCGAGCACTGGTCTGAAAACAGTTGCTGAAAACCAATGGCCAACTTCTTTGGGGATGTGGACTTAACTGGTTCGTTCTGTTAACAATGGTTTTTATGGACTTGTCTCTTACAAGTCTCATCAAGTCCTGTCTGCTTTTTCCTGCCAAATAAGTACTCCCTAATAATCCCCAAATCTGTTCCTTCATTTTCATTATTTCTTTGCTTGTTTAATAAATAAACAATCTTTTTTCCCTCCAAGAAGCCTAAACTGGCTTACACGTGAGCTGCTCCTTGGCTGAACCATAGTGTGGTGTATTTGTCAGTGTTCTTTGAAGAACCACTGGTATTCTGGAAAATAATGACGTTCCTGAGGAGTGTGGAGGTGTCTGGGGAGAATAATATGAAATAGGTCTTGCATGTCTCTGCTATGCTAAAGCAACAGGGAAGTAGTTAATCCTGGGCTTCCTGCGTTGTTCTGAACTTCTCATTTCTAAAGCTGACAATGAAATTCTTGGCTATTTGCAAGATATGGATTGGATCTCCCATAGAACCCCACTGCACGTACCTTCCTACTTCACAGTAAAACATTAGTAACTAGTAACCAGTTCATTTAAACTGTTGCCTAAACATTCTGAATAATTGTTTCATAAACAATCTGAATAAACATTTTGAATAATCTTCTTTTAAAATTCAGTTGTTCTAATTTATTTTCCATGAGTGTACCTTTAGAATAGAATGGAATAGAATAGACTATTTCAGCTGGAAATTTGTTACAGTTTAACTTCTGCTCTGTCAACATCCTAATGGAGGAATTGCACACACAATCTGCAGCACCATTCCCAAGGAAAGAAAAGGAAGGAAATGCAGATTTTGTCCATGTCACTCACTTAACAATAGGTCCCCGCAGAATAATAAAGAGTTTCAGTGTCATTGGCTTTTTTTTTTTTCAGCTAAATAGTCATAGACTTCACATACACAGTATAAGATCCCTCTAGCTGGGTACCTTTTTAAGAGAGTTCTATATTATATTACATGTTTCTAGCTGCTGGTTCAAATTTCTAAAGTAGGATTTTTCTGATTACAAGGTAAAGTTTGAATTTCCAGCCCCACTGAATCCCCCTCCAAACCTGCTGACTATACCAGGCAGACCGATATTCTAGTGGATTTGTTAATGTTCAAGCTACATTCTTACCATTCTTTTCTCACAGGAAAATATCTGTAAATAACTCTGTCTAAAATTTCTTACTCTGCTGGGTTTCCTGTCACCCTCAGGAACTTTAGTGCCTCCTTTATTTTGAGTGTTAGTATACCTCTAAGAATAATGAACTGAGGGTATGATGATGGATCAGTTCCATTTGGGTAAAGGAGCATATGTTGAAATAGGCCTTTCCTACCTTGTTTTAAAGGTACTTTATCCTTGCATGTGTTAAGGGAAATTTTTATTTCTAGGTTTCAATGTTAAAATAGGATTATTGCAGCACTAGTTTCTTTCTTTGTTTCCTGCAAGAGTTATTGGTTCTATTAAGGTTTAGTGCTTGAATCTTACCCGAAAGCTCTTTTTTCCCAATTCTAAAGTTTTCATCGGTGTCAAAAAATCTGTTTACATTTAGTGTATCAAGAAAAAAGAGTTCAGTTTAACTAGAAAAAGAAATGCAAATCTGTTACTGAGTATATAAACTTGTTGTAATCTTAAGATTGAATTTAAAACTTTCTTCCCTTTCAAGACAATCAGACAAATCTATTTAGTCTCACTTCTACTTTTTTGTCTCATTCCCAAAGTTACTCCTCGTAGTTTCTTTTGATTCAAAATAGATGAGATAATGAACTCTGTCAATAGAGCTATGTTTAGGTCAACATTTTCAAATTTTTGCACTTAAAAAATACAGACTGGAATATATTTGCATTTTTTTATATTAAAAGATTTTTTAACAAGATTGTGGATAATTGACAGTTTTACAAATTGACCTTAAATATGAATTTCAGAACTTTAAGCGAGCAAATTTTGAGAGTTAGTCAGTATTCTTAGTTTGGACGACTCCCAGTCCTCATTATGCTTGGGATGTGAGGTTTCTGTTTCTGTGTTTGTCTGAAGAGTTCCTGTTTGACATTTTTACGGGTTAATTTCTCTCAATAACCCCAAATCATCTATTTGTTACCCAGTTTCAAAAGCGCGAGGTAGTTCACATTCATCATGGGTATTATCTTGAATCTCTGATGTCTTTTTGTGACTTTTCAATCCTCTTAAGGATTGCCGTGTGAGTCAGTCAGCAAGCTAGTCAGGACCTTCTATAGCACTGTGCTGGGGCAGGAACAAAATGGGTTATGGCTTGGTTTAAGAGAATTCTGCTGTTGGTGCGCCAGCGTTGAGCTGTGGTGTAGCAGCATGCTGGCTTGTCTCAGGAGTGTAGCTAGGGCACGGGTGTAGAAAGTTGTGCATTATCTGTACTCTGAGCATATGAGGATTCTTCTCTTTCCCCATAGTTGAATGCTTGAGTTGGGTGAAAGCCTTATCGCATGCCTCAGCTGTTGAGAAGGGAACTTTCTTCATTGAAAGGGTGGGATACCTGTAGCTGGTGGAAGTCCTGGGCATGGAAAGTCATGTCTTTGTTACAAACACCACCTTGGGAACTTCAGGATTTTTAGGTTTTCTAGTCTCAATATTCAACCCTGAAGGTTAGACGCCTATATGTAAAGAGGAATGTGTTGTAATTGTATACTTTTTGGAAGTGAGACTAAAACAGATAGGCAAGTATATGCAAGAAATGTGACACAATAGTAAGAACTACAAGTGCTAGCTGTTTTAAGGTAAGCTCTTTTTGCTCTGGTTGGCTGGCAGTTTGGACTTAATTGGATCTTATCTTATTTTTTATTGTGATAATTTATATTGAATTTAATTGCATAGTACTGGCTGATAGGAATATTATAAATGTAACAAATCTTCTGCTGGGTAGTCTATAATACAAGGCATTTTCAAGAGCTGGCAGGTTTTGTACAGGCTGAATTATCATGCAAATTATCTAGGAGCATATGATTTATGCAAAGGTGCTGTAAGATTGCATAAATTTAAGACTTTTATTCTGAACTACCACATTCATACACTAAAATAATTATAGGGTGCTGACAATGCACCACCGTTTAAGGAAATAAATGACTGAATTTTACTTAAGTCTATTGTTTAAGATAAAACTGTGCTACTGTATTAAAAAAAAGAAAAGAAAAACCTCGCACAAGAAGATGAAATGCTGTCAAGTCATAGATCATAACACTGGAATTGGGAGTCGCTCTTTGTGAAGAAATTGTATTGTTTTTACGTCCTTTTTTTAAAGCGTCCTTACATGTTGAAACAGTCCATACAAATGTTGAAATTTGGTGAGATATCTGTTGCTGTTAACTTTTCATATTGACTATCTAAGAGTATGGGCAGTAGTCTGATCTGAACTGACTCACTGCTAAACCTGCTATAAATATTTATAATCATTGTCAATGATTGGGCGTGGGGGGAAATCATTATTTCTGGTACAGTGATGCTCAGAAGTACCAGATTACTAGGTCTTGTGTATACACGTAGTACCATAGTGGTATACTTGATGGTTAGCACTTGGCTGTGAGTACCTGAACCTTGAAGTTGAACCCAAGGCTGTCTGCTTGACTGTGTCCTTTCTGGAAACCAGCTTCTTGAATGGTTGTCTGTGGGATCTCTGTGGGGGCATGTTTCTGCTGTAGCAATCCAGACTATCTTCTGGTTGACTGTAGGAGAGCTTGTCTGTCCACTTAGGCATGGGGTTTGTGAGGCCTGCAGGGGAAGGAGGAACGTGGGGAACCGTTGACAGGCTATTGGCACAGAAGAGATCAGTTCTGTTGTTCTCACCCTTGCAAACAGGTTGTGTTTACCAGCCAAGTACTTGGCTTTATCTGACAGTCCAGATGAAAAATATTAGTAAACTATGAAAAAGACTTAAGAGAAAAAAAAGCCCTAACCAAAAAAGTCTCCCCACCAAGTTATATCTGCTGCAAAGAACAGCCTGAAGAGGTAACCTTGAACCAAAGAGCTTGGACAGTCAGTCGACAGGGTAAAGAAATGATGTTGAGAGGTGGCCCATTTCAAGCCATGTGTCAAACCTGTGTCAAATTGAGAAGTAGCACCCGTCACTCAGGAGTCCTTCCTTGTGCAATGCTCTGCTGGTCAAAATCCACGTTGGTTACCTATTAGTAGCCTATAGCTGTGTGGCACCTGTGTAAGGCTGGGTTTGGTGTTGTCCCAAGCAGAAGCAATGGAGCTGGAGAGGAGAGGAGCAAGCGGAGGGAAGGGTGGATGGTCGCTCTGTGTTACAGACATTTTGTGCTACTACTCCTTGACTCCCTGCGCAACCCCCTTACAAAAGGACCCTGAATGCAAATACAAGTGTTAACAAGAGAAGGCTGCAATGCATCAGAAGTAGTTGCCCCTTCAGCTGTTTCTCACTAACCATCATCATTGAAAGAGAAATGGAAAAAAATGCAATGGGGGGAGGAGTAATAGATAAATAGCTGACGCTATTTACTAGCAGCTCTTTCCAGGTCAGCATGACACTGGCAAACCAAGTCCCAATCATTGTAGAAATTTTTGATAAGAGCTTGGACACTTGATATTTCAGGTGACCTTTCTAGTTTAAGTTGTGATAGGTGCATCCTAACTTTTTTTTTTCCCTCCCCTTCACATCAGGCCTCCAGTTTTATTTCTCATATTTCTAATTCTGAGCATTCTAAGCTTCTTTTTAAAAATAAACTTAAACTATTTATCTCTAGCAGTTGCCAGAACAGAGGGGTGTTGATATAAACAGATATACTGGTTCTTTGTTGTCCCAGCCTTCTAGAAAACTACTAGTCAGCAATAGCTACAGTGAAAGATATGAATTTACTTGTCTTCAGGTGATTTAAGTGAGGTGTGTGAACTTAAAGGCTTTTGTGGAACTGTGCTGGATTCTTATAAGATAAATTTTATTCCAACTTTGTTAAAACAAGTGAAAGAACTGTGAAAAGCTTGACAATTGCAATAGAGTGACCTATAGTAGAGTGACCTATAAAGAAGGAAAAATGAGCTGCTTCAGGTTTTTCTCTCTCATCTGTGCTGTTTAAAGAAAGCTTGGAAGATTATTTCCATGTTTTCCCCACCCATAACAATAGAAAGTCAGATTTGGCTAAACATCAGAAGACCTTTTCAGTAATTGGAGAGTAGTGGCATCACATCTTTCAAATTACTTTAATTTGGAAATAAATTATTACTTAAAGATCCCTATCTTTTTTTTTAAATGTAATTCCAACATTTTCTGAATTCTGTGAGAAATTTAAGGATGGAAGAACCACAGGTCCACAGCAGAATTGTCCATTTTCAGAAAACAGTGAAAACCAAACTTTATCATTCTACTATATTGAAGAGGTCCAAAAGTCCGAAACATGTTAGGCAAAATCCTTTTTTTTTGCAGTGCAGTTTTAAATTGCCAATTTTATGATAATCTAAATAAAATGGAAATGAATTGGTTTAATCTTGTTTTGCATTATTAATTTAGTTGTTATCCTCTGCGGAAAAACAGATCTGGTGTTATCTTTGGTGTTAGTTTTGGTGGGAGAGGGGGAAATAGGAAAATGGGGTTTACTACTTCTCGTCATATAATGAATGGTCCATTTTGAGAATTTTAATTTCCATGTGGTTTGCCTTATGTTAAAAACTCAAAAATTACTTATTTGCTGGTGTAATATTTAATTTAGGATTATATAAAATTGGATGTGGCTTGAAATCTGGAAATGAGTTAAAAGTCTAAAAATTTGTTAAATGGTTACATAAGGCTACATTAATTGTGCTGGAGGCTTAAAGAAAAATGTTTTTAAAAACATGCTTTGCATTTAAAATTACTATTAGGGCAAAGTATCTATAGTATGTTGAACTGTATTTGTTAGTCACTGTGTTGAAATATAAACATGGAACTTATCCCTGAGTATCAAGAGGTTTTTTTAGATAGGAAGAAACCAAGCTTTTTTTTCCCTTTTTTTTTTTTTTTTTTTTTTGGTTAGCTTGCAACTTCATGTGAGGTGGTGATGAAACAGAACTAGTTGATTAGGCTGGAACGAGAACAGAAAATATTGGTGCTGTCAAAGGTTACGTCCCCCAGTTCTACTCTACGCTTTATCTAACAGCAAATGTGGAATACTTGAATATGTTTATCTAATTAAAAATATTTTAATAGCTTGGCAATTTTTAGATCTCAGAAGTTGTCATAACTTGGAATTTTTAGTAATTTCATTTTAGATGAAAATATGCCTTATACTTGCAGTTATATCTGATTTACTTAAAGTACTACAACGCAGTCTGGTCATAGCCAGCATGGGTTCACAAGGGAAAAGTCCTGCTTAATCAACTTAATTTCCTCTTATGACAAAGTCTCCCATCTAGTTGACCAAGCGAAGCCACTTGGCCAAGGGAAGCCAGTTTTTTTTTTATTTTAGCAAAGCTTTTGATACTGTCTCTCACAGTATCCTTCTGGACAAGATGTTCAGCCCACAGCTAGACAATTCCGTAATACGTTGGGTGAGCAATTGGCTGACGGGTCAGGCTCAAAGAGCTACAGTAAATGGGGTTACATCAGGCTGGCGGCCAGTCACCAGTGGGGTTCCCCAGCGCTCAATTTTAGGGCCAGTGCTCTTTAATGTTTTTATAAATGACGCAGGAATTGAATATACATTAACTAAGTTTATCGACGATACTGAACTGGGAGGAGCTGTGGACTCCCTGGAGGGTAGAGAGGCCTGACAGAAAGAGAGGGGCAATCACCAGCTGCATGAACTTTAACAAGAGCAAGTGCCAGATTCTCCACCTGGGACACGGTAATCCTGGTGCTGATCTCCTCTCTCCGGTGACCAGCGACAGGACAGGAGGCAATGGAATGAAGCTGTGTCAGGGGAAGTTCAGCTTGGACATTAGGAAAAGGTTCTTCACTGAGAGGGTGGTAGCTCACGGGAACAGGTTCCCCAGGGAAGTGGTCACGGCACCAAGCCTGTCAGGGTTCAAGGAGCGTCTGGACGACGCTTTTAGTCACATGATTTAGTTTTAGGTAGTTCTGCGAAGAGCAGGGATTTGGACTCGATGATCCTTATGGGTCCCTTCCAACTTGAGATATTCTATGATTCTTTAATTCATTCTTTTACTACTGTGTTTACTATGTGGAAAATAACATGGCTCTCATTCAAAATGCAGCAACCACCCTCCAAGTTGTTCACTGTATTTTAAAGAATTCATTTTCTTTTAGTTACTCTGCAGACCTTAGCTTTTTCAGGTTTTGTTTTTAAAAAATGACTGTCTAGAGTCAATTACCATATTGATGTAGCTTTTTGCATTTGAAAGATGAACAGAGATCTGGGATACTGTTAATTCCTGCAAGGTCTGGTGTAAAAGTGCTGAAATATATTTTTTAGCTGCTGTGCGAGGCTGTTGGAGACTCTAGTTTCCCATCAGGGTTTCAATTTCAGAATGAAAAAGACACATGTAGCAAGCAGTCTCTGCATTACCATGTTGCAGCAGAATCCCATAAAGTGAGGTATCCATCTGTAATTCAAAACTTCAAGAGGGATCCAGCTGAAGCAACGAAGGTCCCACTTTTGGCATTCTCGCAGCAGCTGCCTGGGCATTGTGCCATTCATCAGAGGCAATACACATTCCCTCTCAATCCTGCTGTGATTCCTTTCCTCCCTCCTGTTTCAAATGCTTTCGTAGAGCTGAGCGGTGTGAACTTTCGTCAGAGGAGGTGAAAGTGGCGTTGCTCATTCTGAACATGCCAGGATTATTTTCCCAAGTTCAAGTCCCACTGAAGGTTTGTTCCTGTTTTTCTCTTTACAGTTGCTCCCTTGTAGCCCTAGAGTTGACTTGCACTTTGCTGTAATTACAAGAAAAAAGCTAAAAGCCTTTTCCAGGCAAAGAAAATTAATGTCGTTTTATTCTGAGCTGTACTGTATTACCAGTAATCCAGTTATATTCGGTCCTTTGCAAATGAAGACCATAAAAGACAAGCATCTTTGATAAATCTCAGTTACAATTGCAATGGTATCCCATCCTTGGAGTCAATGTGGAGTTTTTTCACCAACATGAATGTGGAACTTAATTTTCATTGTTACATATTATAAATGATGGTTGGGGAGATTTTTATTACCTCATTTTGTGAGAAGCTGTAGCTAAAAACATAAATATCATCTATCTGTCTTCTGGAAAAATTGAAATAAAACAAAAACTTTGTCATCATGAAATAAACCTTAGGGATCTCTGCACAAGAGCAGCTGTGAGAGGGAATACCTGATGGGTGGTCTTTCCATCAGGGAATCTCTCTAATAAAAGCCTTGCTGATGTAAGGAGGCTGGTGAGCATTTAGATGAAGTCCTAAGGGATAAGACAACTTTCCATTTTAATATATATTGTGGTAAGATCATTGTGTTTAAAGCTTACTTCAGCTGTTTCCCATGTGATCTTGGTGGCTATGTACTGAAGTAAGAAACTGCTGTGGTAAAATAGATGTGGAAGTAATGCTGATTATGAGCAATCATAAATCTTGATGGCTGAAAGAGCCTCTCTGGGTCACCCCTGCCCAAGATGAGATTCTGCACACAGAAACTTGAAGATAGTTCTCTTTATTGTTCTTAAACCCTTCAAGTTGTAGAGCATTGCAGCTTGCCTTTTCTTGCTAGCCATCTTCCTTTTGACCTTCTCCTTAAACCCATCCTTCCACTGCGTTTAAGGGAAAAAATTCCAGGAGGACGGATGACATGTATGTAATGATCTATAATAGTGTCTCCGTATCTGTATCACTGGTTTTCATCCAGCCCAGGTGGTAAGGTCTGAAAGCTGTTGCGAACTGATAGCTTTCTGGTGGCCTGTGAGAAATGAGCTACCATTCAGTTCTTAGAGGTTTCTGGGAGAGAAAAGCAGTTTCGCTGCCTAGTCCCTATTTGCAGTGTCAGCAGAGGTGCTGAGGCAGAAAGAGACCCAGGAGACTGAATTCCTTTGGACCTATGCGGCCAAAAAATAACTGTGTGTGTTTCAGAACAGACTGTAAGGGAGGGCTAGGCTGTAAATAGACTTTGCACAAACTCAACAATACTGTTTTCACATAACAAGGTGTTAAAAGCAAATATAGTAAAACCAGTAATAGGAATAAACTATACTGGTTTTACATACTAAGGAGGAAACTGAAAGAACATTACTGAGGCTGCAGAAGTGAAGCACTGACGAGAAGTAAAAAGCAAAGGGAGCTCGCGGTGGCTGTTCTACCACCAGGGAAAAGACAGTCTTGGCACAGATTGACTGAAGAAGGTACAGGGCCTCCATCCTTGGAAGTTTTTAGGAACATGTATTGCAGAAGCTACTCAGATGGAGAGTACAGCCCTGGACAGTGAGTAGATTTTTCTGCAATTTTTGTGAGGTCAGGCAGACATGAAGTATTTCCCACAGAGCTGTGAGAGGTAGTGTTTTTCTTCTTCCGCTGATCTCTTGGGGAGCAGTTACAGGATAACTCTGCTGTTTCCCAGCTGTGAGTGTGGCATGCAGCATCTGGCAGAACTGGAACTGGGATGCAGCTTCCTGCTGAGCAGATGTCTGTATCTGTTGATACTGCTTTTGGGGAGAAGGGTATACTAAATGAATTGTTGAGCCCTACTTGGCTGAGAGTCTGGTTCTGTGAAAGCTAGGGGAACAATGGGCTTAAGGTACTCTGCATGACTTCCGTTCAGTTGCCTTATGTGGATTCAGTATGATGCCACTTTTCAGCTCCCTGAGATGCCATCTCATTGTCTTCAAGGGGAGTATGCTGTACCATACAGCCAAGGAGCACCTGTTTTGCTTTTTACTCATTGTTCAGCTGTAATTAGTGTAAGCTGTTTAAACTCTGCTGTGAAGATGGCCTGCAGTGACCTTATTGTGATGATATTGGAATATGTCATAAAATGTTAGGACTTGATTTTTCAGAGCACTTGTTTGAGGGAAAGTGGAGGGTTGCCTTTTCTCCATTGTAATGCATGGGAGTTGGACACGACGACGTTCAGAAAGTTTTTTTCTAGCTGCCCAGTTTTAGACCCTGTATTTTTTTGGGACACTTGGTGTTAAATAACAACTCATGTTCACAGTGCAGGGCCCACTGTAATTGTAAGTGCTTGGCCATTCTGCCTGCAGAGCAACTTGGTCTCACATAACACAACTAAGAAACAAGGAACACGATCAGTAGGAACATGACTATGTGAGGAATTTTGCTATGCATTGCAAAAAAACTCTGTGGTAAATGCAAGGATCATGTTGGATTTCAAGGACAGGAGCTGACTGCCTTGACTGTCAGAGCATTGTTCCTGTTTGTGCAGTCCTGGCCTTCTCCGTTGCAGGACCTGTAGCCTCGTGTGTTACATGGTTAGGTTGTACACAATACTGCTTTCTCCCTGGAGCAAGCTGGTCGTGCTCATGGAGTGTAGAAGCCACTTTATTTTCATAGAAAAAATAAACCTGTGATCATATGAATGGACCTGCAGTGGGCTGATAATGATGGTTCCCAGTATTTAGTGGGTGAATGTGCAATCGTAATGTCCTTTTAATGTGGATCTCGGCATATCATTTCCTAGGTTTTAAAAAAGCAAACATAAATCCCCCTCACCTCACGTATGTGCTGTGCTGCTGTCACGGATTGTAGGCAGGCAGTTCTAGATTCACAGCTCTCATCTCTGCCTCTTTTGCTGATGGTATCTGTTCCATCAGTGTTTGCCGAGCGGTTGTCCTCTGTGTTGGTCGCTTTGCCTTTGGGCTTTGGAGCTATTAGCTGTGCAGTGGGATATTTAAAAGGGCAGCTGGGCCTCACCCCGCACTCCGGTAAGGAGCGAGTTCTTTCTTGGAAGAAGTTCCCCTTCCCTCAAAGATAAGTTTTGTCTCTACTATCAAGTTTCAGTGGTGACTTGTGTATCTGTGGTTTTATTTTAGTCACCTCCTTCTCCTCTGGCCTTTTCATGTCTCTATGCTCCACAGATTTTTCGTATTTGTGTTCTTGTTTGTTGCTGATCTGTGATATTGGTATTTCTGAGGGCTTTCAGTGTAAGCAGCTGGGTTTTCCAGCTCTGGTGAGCTTTAGAATTCCTGTACAGTATTTGAAAAACCACCATCTTAAGTGGAAAGTAGACATGTAGGAACGTATCCCTGGTATTTAGCCTCCTTTGAAAACAAGACACATTTCATAAATATATTTATAGATAAATGTGTTGCTGTTTTCATTACTGCAAATATGGCCTGCTGTTGGGATTGATTCTGGTAATTATGAAGTGGTTGGCTTTTCTTCACTTGTCATGTTTTCTCATTAAATCTGACCGTAAATACCTCTTTTTTTTTTTTTTTTCTGGAGAACATTTTGCCCAAAATGTCATTGTGCATGAGGATAAAGTGATGTTGTTTTGAATATCCTTTGTTGTTCATGAGGTTGATTCATTTAGCTCCCTAATAATGTTATGTGTTCCTCCCTACTTTCTTCTAGAATCTAATACCAATCTTCTGCTGCCTCAGAGTAATTTCATGATACTTACTTGCTCCTTCCATAAAGGAAGCAACCTATAATTGCAAATTATTTCCTTAAATACTTACCATTTTTCATGATAGTGTTCACCTGGACTTGTGTTCTAGCACACACATGAGCAAGAATATATGGAGAAAGTGAAAATTATTCATTAATGATCTAACTAACACCCTGTTGTGATCAGAGTTGAGCTCTATAGGCTTCAACTGTGAAAGATCGTTTCAACTGATGAGAAGAACAGGTCCTGAACTGTCTGTGGGCAGCATGATTCCCATTTTCTGTATGTAAATGGAAAGCTGCAATTCTGTTGTCAGTAGGGTGGGAGAGCTGGAATGAAGATATATCAGTATTCCTAAACTGTATGCATAGCCTAAATGTTCATAACTCATTCAGGATGTGACCTTCAAAACAGTTATGCAATACTTGAGTTCAGCACTGAGTGTGCAAGGTTTGTTTTGCTTCATTTCAGTTTTAGGGGGAGGCATACACATAGGAATAGATTTTGTAAAATGTGTTAGTTCTCACGTGGTCACCTCAAAATCCATAATTCCTGTCAATGTCTATTGAGATGCTAAGTCCTCCATGTGAAAGAGCTGTAGAGTGCTGAGTGTCTTTGGGTACTGAAAGGAAGGCTGTTGGGCTCTGAGCTCTCTTAAGAATCTGAGGCTAAAACAAGAGCTTTAATGCCCCTTCCGTCTTGAAGAATTAATGAATTTCTCCACTACAGCTTTTTTTTTCTTTGAGTTTTCTCTTTGACTTTTTTTCTGGTATTTTATACACTGAGTCTTTCAGTCTAAGGCTGTGAGGTGCTTTCCAGCCTCTCTCATAAAACTTCAGGATCTGCCTTATTGTTTCCTTTCCTATTTTAGACTTAAGTGCTTGTTCATTCCCCCCGCCTCCCCGGTTTCCCGTTGGTCTCTCTGGATGCAGTGTTCCTGGTGCTTTGATATGCTTGGGCTTACACTTTCTATTTGAGCTGAGCTCCCTGTCATGGGATAGTTGCAGGCTGCATTCCTGTGCTGGAAATAGATGCTTTCTGCATAACCTGCTTCCTTATACCCTTTAGCATCTACAGCCTCCGGTAAAGCACTGTCTCCACTACCATGGAGTAGATGGAGCAGCATGGAATCATCAAAAGCTGAGAAAGGTGTCAGGGAGAATGTAAAAGCTTGCAAGCTTGTAAGAGGTGGAAGTTCAGAGTGTCTGTTTGTTGTGAGATACCTTCACTGTACTATTATTTTTATTTAAGCTAAAGGAGAGAACCTGACTTTTTCTTACTAGATACAGGCATAGGAAAAAACCCAAACACCTTATGAGGCATAGAATGACTTGTTACACAAGCATTTGTAGTCTCTTCATTCTCCTCTGTGCCCTTGATAGGAAATTATTCAGCATGTACTGCTTTTGATTTTGCCAAAAGATGTCTTCTCAAGAACCAAGCAGCAAAACTGAAACATTGCTCAGAATGTATTCTGATTATCATCAGCTGGCTGTTTAAGTGTTTTCTTCCTCATCAGAAAAAAGAAACTTAAGAGGTTAATTTTAAAAAAAAAAAGTTACTCTTCATTTCAGGACCCTAGAAGGTGTGGATGTGTAATATTAGGCAAGGACTGTCTTGTAAACACAAATTTCTGTAGTTATGAATTAATTTTTGCCTGTGGTTCTGTCAGCTGTGGTTTTTGCCTGTGGTTCAGAACGACTGCAGCTGACTTTGGGGAAGTCACTTTTCTCGTATGGGTATCTGCTTCCCATCTTTAAAATAGTACTTCCCTTGTCTCTTAGGATTCCAGCTCTTTGCCGCAGAGACAGCTTCAAGAGACAGGGTCCAGTTGTTGGAGGCGGCACTTCTTCAATTGTGACAAGCCTAAATTCAGCTTCCCGCTCCTTCCAGAGGTTTCCTGTGTGAGCTTTGGTAGTTTACTTGGCATCTCTTTGCTATCCATGAAATGGGGTACTAGGCATGTCCTGCTGCACAAGAATATCCAGAGGGTACATCTTCAAGAATCAACACATTTAGGCTGTGGTTGCACAGCTTTTGAAGTTGACCTTAAATTAGGATTGCTGTGGTCCAGCCCTGCCCTCCTTTTCCCCTGAGTGTGCTTTCCTCTGTGTGCTAGTACCTTGTGGAGCTGCCCTGGCCAGATTGATGGTGCTTTTTTCAAGGGGATAGTTTGTGATCAGCTCAGCTTCTTGAAATGTCTCACTGAATAGATACGAATGCCAGCACCTGGGAAGGGTGGGTTGCTGCAGGGGAAGTGAGGAGACCAGAGGAACTCAGGAGTTTGGATTTGCAATGGCTTTAAGTTGCCAAAACCCTGCAACCTAGAAAGAGACTGCAATGTTAGTGATTAAACAATGATGTTGAATAAACAGCTATGTACACACCAGTACAAAGAAGGCTTATTCTCCACAGACATGGTGTGCAGGTCCTCCTTGCTTGAAAGCTGGTACAGAATAGTATCTTAAAGTAAAATTCTTAGAGTTTTCTCCAGCCCACCCTAAGTATGTTGAGAAATTTTCATCCTCCACCCACAATCTATGTTCCACACAGTCCCATTGTTTGTTCTTCTTGAATGTACCTCCCTGTGCTGAGTCTCCTCCTATTACTCTGCTGTGCAGTTCATAGCATTTGTCTCTGAACTCCAAAGCAGTTGTTCTTCCTTTGCCTTGGTCCTTTTCTCTTGCAGAACAATCTCAACTCTCTTTCATGTTGTTCTTAATATCTAGGAGATTGCTTTCCCTCTCACTTTCTTTTCCAAGGTGCTACAAGTGCAACCCCCACCCAAAACCAAAAAAACAAAAGGCGGGGAGGAATTGGAAATAACATATTTGATTTGACTTGGTCTCCAGCATGCAGGGCATGAGACTTTGTAGCAAGTCCTTCTAAAGGGGAAGTGTGTTGATAATGCAGCACTTCACTGAAGAGTAAATAGTTCTGAAAGACATCTCATAAGAAACAAATCACTGGGGCTGTATATTTGTTTCTTTAGTGTCCCTGCTGGCAGCAGACATCAAAATACTTTAATTCATATCTACTGTCATTCATATATACTGTAATATATGTATATATATACACACCATAACTTCAATGTAGTGGGATATGAATTTTTAAGAGCAAGTTCTGAATTTTAAAGTCAGTGTTTAACACAGGAGAGTTTTTATAAACTTGGAGCATGTTCATGATAATCTGTACCCCCTGCCCCTGCTTCCCTTGATTGATTCTGTGGGAGGAATAAGTGTAATGGTTAAGCACAACGCACTCCTGATCTCATTCAAACCAAATTTCAGAGGATGCTGTTAGGTTATGTGATAAAAGGCTCATAAACACAAAGGAGCAGAAGGGGAGGGAACCCCACTAACCTAAAGTAGTGCAAAGGGAACACCCTAATCTAGCTCCTCCCCAGGCTACCACAGGAGAGGGATCAGCCTGTGGTCTGGGTGTGAAACCTGTCAAGATGAGTCAACATGAGGGGCTGGTCAGTACATTTGCAGTCATCAATGGCATGAAATTTAACAAGAACAAATGCTGGATTCTGCACCTGGGATGGAGTAATGCTGGGCACAAGTATAGATTGGGAGAGGAGTGGCTGGAGAGCAGCCCTGCAGAAAGGGACCTGGGGGTGCTGGTCAACAGCAGGCTCAGTCCGAGCCAGCAGTGTGCCCTGGCAGCCAAGAGGCAAACCGCATCCTGGGGTGCACCAAACACAGCATAGCCAGCCGGTCAAAAGAGGTGATTGTCCCACTGTATTCAGCGTTGGTGCGGCCTCACCTTGAGTGCTGTGTGCAGTTCTGGGCCCCACCATTTAAGAAGGATGTGAAGGTTCTTGAATGCATCCAGAGGAGGGCAACAAAGCTGGTGGAAGGGCTGGAAGGCATGTCCTGTGAGGAGCGGCCAAGGACTCTGGGTTTGTCTGATTTGGAGAAAAGGAGGCTGAGGGGCGACCTCATTGCTCTCTGCAGCTTTCTGAGGAGGGGAGGTCGAGAGGGAGGTGCTGAGCTCTTCCCCCTGGGATCCAGTGATAGGACGCGTGGGAATGGTTCAAAGCTGTGTCAGGGGAGGTTCAGACTTGACATTAGGAAGCTCTTTACCGAGAGGATAGTCAGACATGAGAACAGGCTTCCTAAAGAGGTGGTTGATGCCCCATGCCTGTCAGTGTTTGAGAGGCATTTGGGCAGTGCCCTTAATAATATGCTTTAACTTTTGGTGAGCCCTTAAGCGGTCAGGCAGTTGGACTAGATGATCGTTGTAGGTCCCTTCCAGCTGGAACTATTCTATTCTATTCTATTCTGTTCTACTTCTCTAGCCATGCCCTGTGCTTAGTCACTGCAGTTTATCTTATCTTCTTACTGAATTCTATTTCTGACTGTTTCCATGGGTGAGGGGCTCACTTTTCTCTGTGGATGCATGAAGTCTAAGTGCCAGCAAGTAGGGGAGGGGCCAGGGATCATAGGGTCTGATGCATCCATGGTGCCAGCATCTAGAGAGACTGCAGTGTGTGCATATTGTGTGTGGGTGTGTGTCAGTTTGTGTAACTGCTAGTGAACATCAAGCCAAAGTAGCTGGGGAGTGAGAGAAAAGATTTGGGGTATTGGAGAGGCCATAAGTCTGGACTGGATGCTGGAGAGGCCAGAGGGTTTAGAGCCAGCTGCAGGAGGAATTGGGAGGTCCAAGACAGCTACTGTAGAGACCAGGGGTATTCAGGGGTATTCAGCTACTGGGGAAAGCCATAGGTCTGAACCAGTTACTGGAGAGACACTTATGTATGTGTGTGTGTATGCATAAAGTAACTGGGAGACCAGGAGATCCAGGGGTCAGCTACTGGGCAGGCTGAATAAGGCCAGCTAATGGAGGGATCCATAGTATGTGCGTGTGTGTGTGTGTCTGTGATGAAGGGGTCTGAGTACAAACCACTGGAGAGGCGTTGCAGGCCTCAGGGGTGATATATCCAGCAACAGTGGAGACCAGGGACCAGATACTAAATAGACTGAGCATCTAAGGCCAGCAATTGGAGTGATCCGTATTGTGTATGTGTGCAAATAGTATAGTTTTTACTCTAATGAGTTTTCTTCCTGATCAGCCAGTGAGGGGCACAGGATCAGGCCATTCCTACCATCTGTATCTATGTGACTGGCCATGTATATATATATTTTATGTATGTGTGCATGTGCATTGGGAGCATATGCTTGGCCTTGCTACTAGCTGGATGTGGGGACATGGACCTGCAGCAGCCTTGCCTCTATGGGGCTGTCGGATTTGGCAGCTCTTAGCAGGTTCTAGTTACCCTTTCTAACTGGATAGCTGGAAATCTGACATTTAAATATTGGGGATGGGAATGGGGGTGAAAAGGGGGTTGGTTTGTTGCGTGTGGGGTTTTTTTTGTTAGACATTTGAGAACAAAGTGGTTCACAAAGAATTTCGTACCTTTTACATGAATGAGTCGTAACACAGTATTCTTAGAGATTTGCCTGTGTTAGCAACTGGGACTAGGCTTGCACTCATGTGTCTTAGACTGCATACCTCCTTCTGGCACTTCCAATTGGCCTTTCTCCATCTGTGATGTCTTGCTGTTGAATAACAACATTGGTCTGTCCCCACTAAACTTTTCCAGGACACAGGATGACTGAACTCTAGGGCATCCTGAGTAGAATGGCTTGGCTAATCTAATTATGAAGGCAGGCTGCACAGAAGTGCACAGCTGGTTCTGTTGACAGTGCAGAATGCTGTTACAAATGCTGACAAGTGATAAAAGTGTATTTATTTAAAAATAACTTCTAGTGGATTTTGTGTCGTCCACTTACATGTGTGACTCATCTAGTGATCCTGGACTCTGAAGCCGGAATGTGAAACAATGGATGAAGCACCATGTGAAGTGTGGCTCAGAAATGTTTCTTGCACAGGTTTTTACAAAATAAAAACCCTGTATGTAACTGAATATAGAGGTGCACTTCTTGTGTTCTGTAGCCATGCTGGAAAAGTTTTTGAAGGATTTGCAGGTGTCACTTAGTGCCTGAGCCCTTTTCCTTTTCCAAGAACTTTGAAAATACTAAAAGTGAAGAAAACCAAAATTACGTTAGGTTATACATTTTTTGTGAGATAGTTACAGGGCTAGATACCACTTTGTTTACTTCTGGGTCTCGAAAAGCTCCCCTCTCAGGTGTTAGACCCTGTTTTTCTGTTTTTCCTGGAGCTGGAACCCAGCATTCTGCCTGGCTCCCCAGACAACTGCCCCAAACAGCTGGCCTCTTGTGAGAGAGGAAACTTCTTTAACTTGTGATTTCTGTAGCATATAGGCCTTTGTCTCGTAACAGCCCTCAGATGTTTGCAAAGAAATGGTTTTTCTTTAAGCCATTCTATTTTCTGACTGTGTGTTTTGCTTTTTCTGCTTCTCTGTTAAGCCACTATATGAATGCAGTAAATAGCCTGAGAGTAAAATTAGTCCGCGTTACTCCTAAACAGAACCATTCTGCATTTATCAGGCCATCACTATTAATGCAGAATGGAAAGCAGTAGCTGATGTATACATCCTAACACAAATTCATGAACTGAAATTCAAAACCAAAGAAATTTTACAATGCATATGTCCCTTTACAAACTCCTGGCCAGCATCACCCCCTTATTTATTATTTTCTGTGGCTGCTGAAGCCACTGGTCTGTGCAATGTACCAGAAGAGCATTAACCGTGTTTTTCCTTGATTTGTGACAGTGTGTGGACATGAAAAAACAGATCATCTTCACTCATTTCTCTTCTCCACCTTCCATGTTTCCTGCAATATGTCCGGTACTGAGAAATCTCTTTCCCAATCTAATATAAACAGCAGCACAGAAAGTGTGTAAAAGCTCAGCCAAGGGGGAGCTTTATCTTGCTGGGCTTTAAGCATACATATGAGAAGCTCTTCCTTTTTGCATGTATTTACCCCTTTCTGGCTTACTAAAATCTGAACCTTCTGAACTGACTGAACTGGTACAGCTGCTTGCTCCTGTCTGCCCTGCCCTTCCCTCCCTTGTGTGCTGCTTTCCCTCAGGCATGACAACGGTGTTTGTACCTACACCTTTGCTTTTTCTTCCGTTGTATGTTTTTGCATTTCTAGGAAATTCTAGGTCTGAATTCCCATCTACAATTTGGTTTATTAAACACCAGCGTCACTGAATGTTTCAGTTCAAAGATTGAATTTTCAGTGTGATTAGAAATCCTTTGCATAGAGTGCAAGGACAGTCAATATTAAAATTTACCACTATGGAAAAGTGAGATTGAGAAACTGCAGTCAGATGCTGTATAATATCAATGGAGAAGTGATTATTTCTGTTTCCTGCTGCTTAGTACTCGTGAAGCCACATTGGGAATGCTGTGGCCAGTGTTAGGCCTCCCTGTACAAGGGAGATGCTGGCAAGCATATCCAGGGAAGGGCCATAAGCTGATTTTTAACGGTCTACAGCACATGCTGTTTACAAGGCCTAGGTAGCTGGAGTCATTTAGCTTGAAGAACAGTCTGATTTACATAGTCCTACTTTACCTAGCGGAGATGGTAGAGAAGATGTAGTCAGGGTCTTCTCAGAGATCAGAGGAAGGACAAGAGGCAGTGGTCACGCTTGGTGGCTGAGTAAGTCCCAAATGGAGGTGAGGAAAAAATTCTTCCCTGGGAGTGCTGCTGTGGGAAGAGGTTACTCTAAGAAGCTGTCGAATCACCAATCTTGGAAGTTTTCCAAATTCAGCTGCACAAGGTCTTAAGTAATATGATATAGCTTTGAAGTTAGTCCTGCTTTGACCATGGGGTTGGACTAGGTGATCTCAAGAAGTCCCTTCCAACCTGAATTATTCTCTGAGTGCAAACAGTATTACTGAGTGCTTTCTTGTAGCAGAAGGCTGACTGTTAAAATTTCTTCTAATGTTAAAGAGTGATTAAGGGAGCGTGTGAAAAAGAGGTTGATTTTTTTTCTCTTCCTTACCCCTGAGTTTAAATAGTTTGTGTTTAGCAAGCCTTTTTGCAGTGCCACTATTGTGTGATTATCGTTTTTGTGAGATGGTAGCTAAAATGAAGTGCCAGTGTGAATGAAAAGTGGCAACTATAGTGTTGACCTTCAAAAGAAAGGCAAGGTTTCCTTAACAATTACTCTCCTGAAAGTGTAACTGCTGGTAAAATACTGGGCCTGATACTAAAAGAGGATGCAAAACCAAGAGTCTGCGGGGTGACAGAACTGTAAGCAATAACAACATGAGTTCATAAAAAATAAATCTTGCCAGACAATATAATTGCTTTTTTTGATAGAATTGCAAAATTAATGATTTTAAGGAATGAAGAGGGAAGTAGGTATACGTTTACTTTCTAACATGGAGATTAATTGAAATTGGTTTGAGTAGGAAGAGTATGAGGTGGATTGAAAATTGGGTGAAAGATAGTAAACAAAAGCTGATTATCAACAGCAGTGCAATGGTTATATAGGTTGGGAGTTAGATTGGTGGTGTGTGACATTTCTGTTAATGGTATGGCAGAAGGAGAGAGAAAATACTCTTAATGAGCTTTGAAAATAAACCGGGAATTGTGAGCCTCAGAGCAGAAAAATAAGGGGGCAGTGGATTTAGATACATAAAGAGAAAATAAAATGAGATGTAACTTGGAGAACAGTTAAATCAGGAGCATGTATGCTATCTGGAGCATATATCCTAAACAGAAGTGGGGAGAGAGGTGTTCAAAGGAAACATGCCAATTTGTGGTGCTGAAAATGGCAGATAGGGTCCTAGAACCCCTTCTCAGCAGAGGACTTGGTCTTGCCCCTGCCACTGGGCAGGGCCACCTTAGAGCCCTTGCCCATGCTATCGGGCTTGAACAATAGAGTACACTGTTTGCAGAAATTGCTTAGAATAAATTTTGTCCTATCTGCATGAGTCAGTACACCCTCTAAGAGCAGTTTGGAGGTACTGGGATGACCTGTTGGTAAAATTTGTTGTCTGGAAGTGCCTGTCTTGATAGAATGAGATTGGCTTGAAAATGACTGATGGGAAATGATTGCACCCAGAATGGTTCAGATAATGAACTGAATGAACTTTTCCACCCAGTTATAGGAATGTGGGGCTTAATGTCACAGCTTATGATGGAAGGTGTGCAAGGAAAAGCATAGACAGCTGAAAGTGTGTTTTGGTGGTAGGTCTTCTGAACTCCACTTCTTAAGTATTATTCCTGGCACATGTCTTTTGTGTGATGCATTCTGCGTACCATTTTCAGAAACACTGTGCAACCTATACAGTCCTGTGACTCCAGCACACTGGCACGGGCTCACTTTTTTCAATATGAATTGTGTGCAATGTTGTACATTTGTACAATGCCAAAGCTTAACTGATTATTTTTTGTATTGCAGCCTTGTCTTAGAAACTGCAGTGAGGGACTAGACTTAAGAGCTGTAAAACACAAAGCAGAAAATGATCCTTGGCTCAGAGTTTATTGTAACTGTTGTGGTACCCCTCCAATTCTTTATTACTGTTCACAACCTCCCTTGGCCCTCTAGCATGCAGAGTGATTCAGTTCTACCATGCTAGGTGCAAGTTGAGAGCTGATATTGAGCAGCATGAATTATTCTCATTTACATGTATGTACATTTAACCTCACGGTATAAAAGATCACGGTTTGGAGAAAAGAAGATATGCAATGGTGAGTGAATCTCACCTTCCTAACCTGAAAAGAATTTTTAACCTCAAATTGGCTTGCTTATTTATTCAGAGGTAGTTAAGGATCAGGACAATCCATAGCTTTTTTTTTTTTTTTTTACTTCTCTGCCTACTGAGAAGGGCGTTAGCATAGCTAAGATTTAGGTAAGGGTGGTTTTTACATTTGGAGGAGGAATTTTGGGGCTAATGTGCTGGTTAAATGAGGGGTCACAGGGCTTTTGGGGAGGTAAGTTTCAATCAGAACATGGAGAGATGCTTATATGAGGAATGTATTGAATGAGGACTGGATCCCAGTTATAAGTCTGTGCTAGAGTCTTGAAGACTTGTTAGCTGGTTGAAACAGAGGAATAAGCATACATGGCTGGATATTAGTATGACTTTATTTTTGTATATAAATTTAATAGCTTGAACTATCACTAGTACTTTCTGTCTTCAGTTTCATCTTAGTATTTATCTTGTGTTCTGGATGACTCAGTACTGTTAGGGTGGAGTGTATTGCTTTGTTTTCTTACTTGGTTTTGTGCATATTGTAGAAAATAACAGTTGTGATAAAAAAAATTTTAAAATTACTCTGAATGTTGTTGAGAGTGGTCTATTTGAGCATTGCCTGAGAACTGCAAGAGCTGTGTGTGGAATGACTAAAATATTTGAGTATTTTGGGATCCTTTTTTCGATGATTACATAAGGGCAGCTTTTAAAGTGAGCTTCTGCCTCATCTCCTCCTAGCCATGCTGTTTTGATTATTGCATTCGCGTTGACTGCTGCTCAGCTGACAACTTCAGTCAAACTCCCCTAATGTCTTTAGTGAAACACTGTCTCAGCTTCAGAGGTCTGGCTCTCATATAAGGCATGTAATTTCTTTTAGCTTGCTGTTATGATTCCAGGAACACCTGTGCCTGGTCATAAGAATCAGGTTCAGTTGTTTGCAAAAAAGAAAAAAGTATTTGCTTAATCCTGATAGGCATAGAAATAAAAATGATGTTCAGGTTAATATATGAAGGTTCTTCCGTCCAGTCAAGTCATGGCCCCTTTACGGTGGGAGTCCATGAATTTCCTTGCAGAATGCCCTGCACTGAAAGAGAGAGCTTGGGCCCTTTTGCACATACCTAAGGTTCGTGAGTAGAGCTGTCAAACTACCGTGACCTGACTTGTGAACATTCACTTTCTGCTCCTGTTGTGATGTGTACTTGAGGCTACTCTGCACACTGTTAGAGGTGAAGGTGTGACCGCGCAGCTCCAGTTCTGTCTTTTGCCATTTAAAATTATGCCAAAATAAGAATGAATGAGTTCTGATTTTCTTTTGGACTTTTATGGTTGACCTTATTACAGACTTCTCCCTTCCTTCCTCACCTTCCACACCTCCTGCCCCAACTCCAAGATCTCCCCTATGTCCCTGTGACGGAACTCTGCAGGGTGAGAGCACGGTGTGCGGAGCGTGAGCCTGGAGTCACATGCATGCCCCTTCCTCACGCAGGCTCGGGGTCAGCCTTGCAGGCTGCTATTGATACCCCAAACACATGCTGCTGCGTGTTGGGTTGGGTTGCCAGGACTCGTATGGCACCGTGCCTGCTCCCTTCCCTCGGTTTGACGGAAGCTGATAGACAGTCCAGTTGCATAAATCTTAACTTCTTTAGAAAGCCAGAGTGAAAATAAGTCATGTGGTTTGGGGAAGGAAGAGCGGCTAGAATCTGTTGCTGTTGCCATGTTGCAACTTCATTTATAGCAAAGAGTAGATTTTTTTTGTTTAAGAAGTGCGGAGGCAAAGAGGCCACCAGGATAAACTAGAATGACCACTGAATGACTTAGGCTTATCGCTGGCTGTACTTCTTTTAGATCTTAAAAAGGAAGTTCGGCTAATTTTCTGCATGTTCATCCCCTTCTTTGACTCTTCCAACAGCTTCAAGTGTGCACTTACCTATACTGACATGCCGAAATGAGACTTTTAAAAATCTCAGGGAAACCTGATCCTGTTAGGAACAGAAGAATTGCTTATTATTTTTTAAATCTATAGGAACTATGCCATGGGTTTTTATTTTAGACTGTAGCGAGTTGGTTTTCCTCTGAGTTACAGCAGGCAATGCTAGTTTAACATAGAATATGGTCACTTGCTATGAGAAACTCTGTTGTCAGCCTGCATGGCTACCCAGATTAGCCTTGAAAAGATAAATCATGTCAGGGTATGAAAATCCGTTTGATTCTGTAAGAATGAAAGGAATGTATAGCACTTTGAAGGTATGTGCATAGGATTCTTTAACCTGATCATCAAAATTAATTGTGTTTTATAGTCACATGAGTACTGGAAGTTTGAAAGTTAAAAAGATTTCAGTTCTTTCTGCAGTTCCCCCAAAATAGCTCTTTAGCATTATTAGCACCCAAGGAACAAACCCATATTTGTTTGTTTTCGTCATATTTTATGTTTCTTGTAATATAGCACAGTAAAGACCCAGCAAAACACTGCAGAGAAGATGTTTCCATATGCTAATACTTGCCATTGGAAAAGCTCGTGACAAAGAGGTTAGAGACACTGTGACTAATAAGCCTTCAAAATCCCAAGGAAAATAACACACCATGTATGTCTGCTGCAGAATGAAACATCTAGGTGGGTTCAGCCCAACGACAAGACTGTCCGTAACCATTAAAGGCTCTAACAATAAAGCAATTATTTGGGGATGTGGCCAAATGTAGCACCATTTTGCTTGGTAAATTGCCTTTTTCCTTCGAAAGACTAGTCCTTTACTCAGTATTTTGATGAAAAGCTTTAGTAATCAGACCAATATACATTATTCGTATAGTCAGTCTGATATCTCTTTTAGCACTTAAAGGAACAACAGCTGCTAAAGTCAGACTCCCGTCCAAAGAATTTTATTCACTCTTATTACAATAGCATCTGAGATGCCCTGAACTAAGGTGTTTGAGTGAGCAAAAGGATTTTTTTCCCTTCTTCTTCTTCCACTGATTGTTTTTGTGCAAAGTTTCATGGACTCTCCTTTGCTCCTCACTGGGGCTATGAGAAGAGAACAGTATGATAGGAAAGCTCTAGGGAGAGATTTGCAACATGAGATGTATCTGAAACAACATTCTAGACTGTAAAAACTGACATTATTTTATGTTGACAGTGCCCAGTTAAGGAGATGGCTGCATCTAAAATTATATCAGCTTGTCAGATTAAAGTCCTTAAATAGCGTTCCACTGTCATGAAATAGTGGCAACACTAAAAGAAATTCCAGCATCTCTGTGCTCAAGGATCAAGGTTTCTTCTCCCATATAAACAACTTTGATTTGGGATCTTTCAGAAATTTCCTCTTGAGGAGATGAGGCAGAAGCTCACTTGAGGAGATTTAAACAGCCCTTCATCTGTGCAGCCGGTACATCTCTAGGGGCAGATGGATTGCCTTTAAATAATTACTAATCCCTGTTTTTGCAAATAAATTACTTTCCTTTCCTTGGGGAAGGTCCTGCATTCTGACAAATACACCCCTGTATGGGATTCACACTCCACTAGGGCAAAAAAAATGCAGAACATGGTGATGGGAAAGACTGGAATTTTTTGTGTCATTTCTTCTGTTAAACATGTTTTTCAAGAAGACAGTAGTTAACAGATTAGAAAGGATAACTAGCAAATTAATTCATACAGATCAGACAGGCTTTATGGTCTGTAGATGCTCAATTGATAGAATGAGGATGTTCCCAATTTGTCAAATCTAGCTACTGATAAGAAACGCATCTTTTTTTCCCCTCCTCATCGGAGTGATAGCAATTTCAATTTGCCAGTCTTTCAGTGCCTGCAGTTGTACTTATATTGTAAGCAAGTCACTACGACTCTGTCCTTAGAGAGCTCTGCACCATGAAGTTCAGTGTCCGTCTTTTGCACTCCGGGGAGGCGTTATGCTGTGATAGGGAATCGCACAGCCCATCTTTGGGGTCAGTGACTGACTCAAGTTTTGGATATTAGGACAAAATGTTAGAATCACAGCAAAGTCTAGGTTGGAAAGAGACACTGGAGACCATGTGGTCCAACCGTCTGTTGAAAGCAGGGCCTCAGTTTAGGTTATCCAGGCCCCTGTCAAGCTGAGTCTTGAATATTTCCAGTAGGGGAGATTGTACCGTCTCTCTAAGCAATCTATTCCAATGTTTAATTGTTCTCCCACTGAAGGTTTTTCCCCTTATATCCAGACCGAATTTACCCCTGAGCAACTTATTTCTTGTCCTGCCAACATGCATCCTTGTGAACAAAGTACCACCACCTTCTGTAACTGCCTTTTAGTTGTTGGAAGACATTGATTAGCCTTCTGGAAAGTGAGTCTTTTAGGTGTTAGGCAGCACATCTGTCCTGACTTTAGTGTCTGCCTAAAGCCCTAATATTAACATTTTATGAGCTGAAAGTTTATTTCAAAATAGCATGAAGCATCTCTTGAAGGTATCTTCATTTGGAATTCTGTCCCTAAGCGTGTATCTTGTATCTTCTATAATAGAAGTCAATGCTTTAGGATTTCCCAGTATTGAGAAATGTGCATCAATAATGTGTATCTAGCTTTTCATTTTGAAGCGACCCCGGTTGCTTTAAAAATGTGGTTTACAGATTGTGCATAAAAGCTACTGGTGACCAGCCTGTGAAATCTGAGAGGGAATCTGATTGACAGAACTTTGCAGTAATAACGTAGCAGTGTACCCTGCCAGGTCTTAAGTGGTTTGGGTTTTTTTTTCACTGCTTGAGAATGCAGGACACTGTGTAGAAATCTGTTTTGGATTCTTTGGCTTTCAAGTATTTGTTCTTTATATTAAAACAAAAATAACCGGATCTTAAATATGAAGGATGTTTAAAATGTATCAAGATAGTTCTGTGACAGACATTTTGAAGGCTCTGGTGCCTGGGAACAATTCATTAGCGAACAATTCATAGGGAAGAATTCATTACTCCCCCCTCCCCGCCTACAGCTTGGTATTGATGTAGTCTTTTAGACTACATCATATCGATATTTGAGAGAGACTATATAAACATAGCAGATGTATTAGGTAGGGACAAAACTGAGACATCTGTATAAATGGAACTAAAAGTGCTACCGAATAGCAATAGGCACTCTTTGGGAGGCACTGAACTGGAATGACGTTTCTTTGAAATGATCAAGACACTTTCTTAGTCTTTTTTGCAGCATAATACATAAACCTGGCATCGAATTACAGGACAGGTGGAAAGCATCATTCTGTTTGGAAAAATATTCTGCGTAGAAAGAGAAACTGCACCTTCCAATTCATCAGCTCTGTTCCCTTTGTATGTTCAGAGATCCATAACTCCTGATTCTATTGATTAAGCTTTTATTGCTTTTTGTTTCCTTCAAACCTACAGAGTTCCAGTGGTACAGCTGTCAGGGAGTGAGAAGAGGTTTTTTTCTTCTTCTTTATTTTCAGTCTCAGGCCAAATTACTTACTATAGTTACAATTTCTGAACCTTTGTTTTCAGTGTACAGGGCAGAAAGCATTCAAGTTGATTTAAAAGAAAAAACACAGGGAACTGAGCTGACTTGATTTAGCAGTCCTTGGAACAGAAGAAACATGGGATTTTAGAGTGCAGTTTATGCAGTCAGGTTTTGATTGGAATCATGTTTAAAGCTGTGTATTTGAGTATAGTATTTCTTCAAAGAGACAAACATACAGAATCTTTTCATGATTGCAGCTGCCAAATTATCTAGCTTGCACTGAAAGGGAGTAACCCCATTACTGATAAATATTTAATATAACAGTTTCCATGCTATTGGAATAGAAACACTAAGTACTCTACAAGAGTGTCCTGTAATAAAACCAACAGCACAGAAGGAGGTGGGGGAGGAGAAGACTGCAATGTGGTCAGTTTAGGAAAGTTGGGTTTCAGATATGGGATAGGATGATGAGTTCATAAAACTCTTCTGAAAAGTCTCTGGGTGGCCTGAGAGAATTTTATGTTTCTTCTGGCCAGATGCTTGGCAAGAAAGGGACTAGTACGACATAAGATATGAGCATATGAGAAAAATAACACAGAAGGAGAACCCATAGGCTAGATAAAATCCAGGGAGCAAAGCATCTTTCATGTTAGGGACATTAATGTCCAAACCTGTATAGATCTATTTTATAGGCACTGAGATTATAGGGTTAAAACAACAACAAAAGCAAACAAAACATCACCACATGGATTATATTATTTACTATTTACTTGTTAGCAGATTTACTATTAACTTGTTCTTCTGAAGGGGAGAAGTCTGGAAAGCCTTTTCAGTAAATTAGGTTACGTTTGAAATTAGTCTAGACTTGGACATTTAGGAGAGAAGAGAGAAAGATCATACACATATTGCTGCTATGGGGATCAAATCTGACTCCCTTGAAGCATATTTGGACCAAAACTAGCACTGTCTACCTTTATGTGGTATTGCATTCTGGAAGCCTTTAGTTTAGTTCGTGTTGTTTAAAAACCTGCCTGGGTACACACCATTTACTAAGCATTTATGGCCATGTATTTGATAGATTCCGCTGAACCAGTCTGCAGAGCATAGCATGAAGCATCGTGTTGGTTGCTTCTGAAACAAAATGCCAGCATCCCAATTAATTTGTAAATGGAAAATATCTGAATTAACAAAGTGCTGCTTCTGAAGGCCAGTTGATATTTCATATTGTAACTACTGCATACTTGTTACACGCTTAAGTAGATCAGAGCAGATTGAATGACACAAGTAGTTTTCCCCTTCAAAAACCACTTTTTTGTCTTTCAGATGCCACTGTGAGGAATTTTTGCAAGGTTCTTAGTTTCTGGCTGCTGATCAAGAGTATCTTGGTTTTCTCATCTCTGAGAGACAGTGATGGTACGAATAAACTTTTTCAAAACTCAAGTGAATGTGGGCTTGGCTTTTGGGAAGGAGTCAAACATGCTTGCATCCATTCTTTACACCCCATATTAGGCTCTGAATGCCTGGTATTGCAGCTAGCGCACAGCATTCTCACCAAGTGTAAATGAGTCCTCTTTAATGTGGATAAGGTCATAAAAATATGTTTTGCCGTTATACTTCTGCCTTTACAAAAGCTCATTAATTAATATACTGTAAAGTTAAGTAGCTTCTACTGTAAATCAGGTAATTGAACTGCTGCATGGTTTTTTGTGGCTTGACAGGCCATGTCAAACTGTACCCTGATTTTTTCCCTTTCCTTTCCTCCTTTGTAATTTTAAATCTCTCACACCCTTGTAATAAGAGCTGACACCGATCACAAAGCTCATGAATAGCAGCACCGTTACATAAACCTGCTGGATTATAGTAAGAGGTTTACCTTGGTTTCATTTTTACACCCTTTCTTGTATCTCATACAGAATAGATGAGAACCATTTAGCCTCATTCTTGTGAGATGAGTAAAGCGGCTAAAGTATCTGCCTCCTCTTGGGATTTAAATCTGACTTTGTTGTTGTTGGCAAAGCAAAAAGCATTAATTGCATGACTGTTACGTTACAGGCACATCCTATTTTTAATGTTGGAGTTGACCATATCCCACAGTGTTACCACACAACACGCAAGAAGGTTTATTGTGAGGGTAGATAAGCTTTATTGCAAGGGCAGATGTAGATGCTCAGATAGGCTTGTTTTTATAAATCTAGAGAGCTTCAAGGCAGGAAGGAGTCTGTGGACTTTGCTCTGGCTAGATGTTGTCAAGTTTGTTGTTGGAAGCCATAGAAAAGAGCACAGCCCAAACCAGCAGGATGAAATATGGCTGTTCTGCAGTGGTGTGGTTAGAACTTGGGAAGTGCTGTTAATGTTCGAGTTATCTTGAATTATTCAAAAACTGTTTCTCATGAATTCAGGAATGTCTCCCTTGAAAGACGAAAGGAGGTATGTGTGAGGAATTGTTGGGCCATGTAGCTTGGTACCACGGCTGGTAGACCCCAGGGAGGGCCGGGAGTAGGCTGGGGACTGAACGGCTGTGGAGGCTAGATCCCACCCTTGTTTCCAGACATTTCTGCCCTGGGTCACGTTGGGGGCCCAGCAGAGGGGAGCCTTATATTGTGGCTTGAACTCAGCCTACTCTGCTGACAACTTTCAGCTGTGAGGCTACTGGCTCTGGGCAGGTATCAAATTCATTTGGCAGTTTGACTCCTTTATGAGAGCTGTGTCTCTTTGACCCAGGTGGGACCTGGGATCAGGTTTTGCTTGGAAATGCTGCTGGTAAACAGCCTTTCGATAACTCACACATCTCGGAGGGGATGGCTCTCCAGTAAGGCAGTCAGTCTTGTCGCTTTCAGCGATGTCTTAAATTGGAGGCTGGGGCTGGTGATGAGTTAATGGGGAAGGGAGCCTAAAGTAATGGTTTAAGTTTGCTGCCCGTGGTAGACATCTGGGTCTCTGCCAGTCCTGACGCAGTGGTTTTAAATGTCCCCATTCATGGAATCACACCTGTTTATGCTTAAGTGCCAAAAAAATGAATATTTTAGCAATGAAGGAATTCACTCAATTGTGAAAGGAATGTGCCTAGAAATTTTCCTTCATGGCATAATTGAGGAGGTTTCAGAGATGTGTGCTGCCTTTTAAAAATTAATGCTCACATCATTCTTGTCGTTCTTTCTTCAGGTGGAGCCATATGTATGAGGGTTTTTTTTTAATTTGTTTGTTTTAAAGTTTAATAGTTCTGCTAATACATAGACACCAGCTGTCCGTTAATTCAGAACAGCGGACTGCTGGTGAAAGACAGTCTCTTTAGAACAGAGGTTAAAGAATACCCACCTGATTTTGTTCAAGGGACTTGTACACATTGGACAGGGTTAGAAGAGTTCTTGTATTAATGAGGTCCTCCTACACTGTCCAAGAGGAAGAAGGGATGCCATTTCTCATGACAGGCAAAAGCCTTCTGCTATTTGCTAGCTTTCTTCAATCTGTAGTCAACTGGGATGACATAAAAATCTAAACAGTCATTTAAAGTGGGAGTGGAAGAGAAGCACTCGGATCATGTACCTTACCTCCGCAAAAAATAGGTGGTAAATAAGAAGAACCCTTCTCACTTCCTCGCCCCTGCTTTCTTTTTTTGGTCTTTAATTTTTAAAGCATGGTTTTGGAGATCTGATTTTGATGTTTCATTCCATGGAGGTCTCAGGGATATGATGTTGCTGCCTTCCTGCCCGTGGTTGACAGCTTTCTACTCCATTGATCTTGTTTTCTCTGTGTGCAGTAAAAAGCACTCCCCTGCATATGCTTTTTTGTGTACTGGGAGGGGACAGCAGTTGGTATCGCATATTTATTTGTGGCCAAATCACATCATTGATGGCCAAAGCTTGGTTTGGCTTATGTTAGCTTCTCTCCAAGGAGTCCCTGACTTGAAGATGGGCTTATTGATGATTTTACAAGTAACTGGTATTAAACTAATGCTCTTGTAGTGAGAAAAGCCCCTTTCCTCCTACAGATAAGATACAGAATTTAAACTCCAAGGATTTTCCTGTTAGGCTCAGAAATGTTTAGCTTTTCAGAGACCAAATTTTGAATCTGAAATAGAAAAGCAGGATAGGAATGATGAAGAAAGGTCTGTTTAATCTGAATGACTTCACTTTCATAAAGGTAAGGTGTTGATAGAAACAGGATTTATTAAATTAATTTTTAATTTGAATATTAACTCTTGTCCTTTAAAAAGAAGATCTTTTCATCACCAGATTGGAAAAGATTATGGTATAAACATAGCTCAATTAGTTAACCATCAATTAGATGGTTAACTGAAATTATTAGGGAGTCAGAGAGTTTTCAATAACAAGAGACACTGAAAAGATAAGTGCTTAGATTAATGAAGGACAAATGACATGGGATGTAATAAAGGATTACAAAATAATGAATTATGGGATGAGTATGAATGCCAGAACAGAGGACGGAGCTGGAAGGCTTAATACCGACAGCGAATAAGAGGAAGATGCTGTGTTTTTTAACATGTGGGACCTATGGAACTCACTGCCGTAAGATATTGAGGCTAAGTTCTCAACAGAATTTAAGAAGGATTAGCCTTTGATGGAGATGGAACAATGTATTCATTGCTATAGAAGATGAGATAAATGCCCTGTAACTAAAAGGGATACAGATTCTTACGCTAAAAGGCATAAACAGACTGTTCCAAAGCATCTGGTACTCTCTGCTGCCCAGCAGGATATCTGCTTGGGCACATGCGGTTCTCTTGCCCCTCATATTTTCTATTTTCTGTTTTCTCCCACCTGCTAGTGACAGAATTGGTAAGGTAGTTTTGGGACCTTAAAAAAAAATGTCCAGTATAGTTATTATACTCAGAGCCAGCTATTAATGTCTTGTTTTCTGCCTGGATTGTAGACTTTCTGTTGTATGGATTGACTCGATCTCCATATGTACACTGCCAAGCCAAAGAAGGCTCTGACTTCTAGGGCTTCTCAGAAACAAACAATAGATAGACTTTCTGGATTTTAGTTCTTAAAGGTGAAAATATCAATGGTGAATTGCATTCTAGCATAATCTTTAGAGGGCTTCTTTCAGATTTAGCATAGTTCATGATGTTGTTTGTAAAGTGAAAACAAAACCCCAAAAGACCCTTGTGCTAGTGCAAATGTTTTGATTTAAAAGTTTAAATGTAGGTAGCAGGATTTCTATTTTTTATAACATTACATTTTTCTTTGCTTTGGAAACTCAGACATTCTTTCTGCTCAGTCTGAGGGCCCCTGAGGGACAGCTGGTGTGATGGTGTGACATAATCTCAATTTCTTAGCTTTGGGACCCCATATTGCACTTTGACCCTCATATCCCATCTCTCCTGTGCATTAGCATGTCAAGTTGTCATCTGCATCTGATCACAGTGGGTTAAGGTCTCTGACATGGTTTACAACTAATTCCTTTGTACAATTTTGATACAGAATCTCATTCTGTCTCTGATGTGAAATCCTGAGTGGGAAATCTCAGCCACATATGCATTGTTGGCAGTAAATGATTTTTAATGGAAATCCCAGGGACCAAATGACATAGAATGTTTGGCACAGTGGGAAGTCTTATAATGGGGTCTTATTTTCTTGATCATCCCTCCAGTGAGGGCCCCCTGTCAGAAGGATAAACTGTTCTTATTTGTGTATGTAAGTATAAACTAGAAAGTATTAGTTTAGGCCATTCAAAGAGATTTTACCTCTTTGCCTTGGGGAGGCAAGGAGCATTACTGTGTTGCTGATGAGGCAACCACGAGCTGTTACGCTAGTGCCCTTGTGTCAGAGGAAACAGATTAATTCATTTCCTCTCCAGTAACAATCTCAAGAAATATAATTTCTCTGGGTGAAGTCAGGACTGATGAAGGTGGGTGTAGAATTGAGGTGGCTAGACACTCAATTCCTGTGTCTGTAAGAACAGAGCCTTTGCCCATAGATCTCAAACTCAGTGTCTTCTCAGGTGCGCTCCTTCACATGGTTCCTGCATCCTGGAGTGCTGTCCCACTCCTCTCTCTCTGCCAGGCCTCCTTTTTTTCAGCCATGCCAATGCTAGGTGGAGTCCCGGAACGTGGAGCCCAGCCTCTAAGAACCCATCTGAGTGTCTGTGTTTTCCTTCCAACTTATGCTGTATGCACATTTACCTGTCCCAGGTCCTTTTACCTGGCCTCTGGAGGTGGCTTGCTTCTGCAGGTGGAACTGAGGGTCAGATGATGTCTGTTGGATGCTCTTGGTCCTGCTACTGGGTGAAGAGAGAAGGGTATGAGCTTGTCTCTGTCCTCTCTCACAAAACGTTAGAAGAGAATCATTTACTGGTCATATTGCAGGTACCAGCTCTGAGTAAGTCTGTTCCTTAATGAATCCAGTCTCCCCCTCTGTCGTCTGTCCATCAAGCATCCAAGGAAGTGGTGGTTTTCTGAAGGTATTAGAAATGGCTGCTGTTCACGTTAGTAGGGAAACTAAGTATGCATTTCACTCTTCTCTAAACACTTGGTAGTGATTCTTTTTAGCATTTATAACAAACAAGCTGTTCATATATGCTCTAAATAATGTGGGAAGCTATAGTCAGTGATTGGAGACTCCAAAACTGAAGTTACAGTAGTTCTGTCTGTTTCTAATGGAAGACTTTTCCCGTTGGAAAACAGAAGTGTGTCAAAGGTAAAATATGGCTTGGGATACTTGGTTCTGAAGAACAGAGGCAAGTTTCAAAACTTGTCTACCATACAAAGTTGTCCTTGAAACCTACCTTGTTTCTGTCCAATCCCATGAAGGGCAGAATGCTTTGGATTTACAGCATGCAAGCTGGGAGCTTGGAAGGCCCCAGGATGTGGGATATAACCCTCAGAGCATCCAGGTTTTTGGTTATAAATCCTACAGCCTTGGGAGCCCTGGTATTTTGACTTGCTGGAGTCTGTAAGCACTTTATTGTGGAACCAGGAGTGTAGAAGTCCTGAGAACTCCATGTTTTTGTCTCTCATGTGATACTAATTTCAGTTTGATTTTTTTTGGACATTCTTTTCCCTTTAAGCTTATTCCAAAATCAATTGTTTGGTTTTTTTTTTAATCTGAGCTTTCATCTGTATACAACTGTATGCGAGAGTCTTAAGCTATTCTTTCCAGCTCTTGTTCCATATCTCCTTCTCATGGCCTTCCAGGATTCGGAGCAGTGACTGGAAAGAGGTAGTCACTGAGTTTATACCCAGCAATCTTGGTTCTTTGTCTACCTTGTGTACCCTGAGGAAGGCTTGTATAATTGAGTTCTTAGTCAATATCATTCAAAAGAAAAGAATGAATTTAAGAACCATATCCGTCGAACACTTGATAGTGTATGCATTTGTGTGTCTCTCTGCAGGGCTCGGTATTGTTCTGAAGTCATGTGGCAGGGTTACTAAAACTCATGATTTCTAAAAATAATTAATTTGAGAATGGTGCAATGGTTAGAGTACTAGCTGAGGCCATGTGAGGCGCAGATTCAGTTTGCTTCTGTGCCAGTAATTTCCTATTCATCTTCAGCAAACGTTTTGGTCCTTGAGTTCCCCATATTTAAAATGGTGACAGTAGCACTATGCTACATAACAGAAGTAGCAAAGTAAAATATATAACAAGTTGTAAAATGGCTCGTATATCGTGGTGACTGGAGTTTTTATTTTGCCTTTTTCAAAACTCCTGGAGTTTCAAATTTTCAAGTCAGGAATCATGGGGGACCATAACAAAAGCTTTAGGTATTTTTGCTCAGCCTTCGGTGTTTGTTCCTGTTCTTGCCTGTTGTAGTCCCTCTCCCTCTCACTGGATCAGCAAGATCATAGAAGGGGAACGTCTTGTAAGATGGATTTGGAACTTTTACAAGGGGAAAAATAAGCATAATTTTTATATATTGCTGAAATACATTTTATATCTGTATTATGTCTTTATAAATACATGGTTATAAATATGTATATAAACTTGGTCAGCTTTTGCTCTGTTTTGCAGCATGGTTCCGCAAGACAGTTGTGCAAAAACAGCTGAGGAGGGCCAAAAGAAACAGAGGGGTTCAGGAGCACCATAGCTGGGCGTAATTGGCACTGAAGTTCTGGTAAAACTAAGGGCTGAGAAAAAATATTAAATATTTTGTGACTTCCAATAAAAACTGAAGTTGTTGGGGTCTGTATTTTGAGCACCATAGTGAACTGTTCCCAGAAGGGAACCAAGTAAATCAGTTCCACTAGGAGAACCAGACTATGGTGTTTGGGCCTTATTACTAATACTCTTCCTTTCCTTTTTTCTGCTACACCCATTGTGACATCCATTTTCATACCTGGTATGAAAGTGGCCTAAATTGTTACCCTTAATACTTGGCTGAGCCATTTAGATGCGATGGACTGATGTTTGTTGCCTTGTCCCAGGCATTTGTGTGCGGGACTGAAATGATTTTCTGGATGTGGAGACATCTTTCAGCAACAAAATTCTGTGATTCAGTAATCAAAGATTAATGAAGTACAGAGTGAGCTTTTGAATGGTTTTCATGCCCTAATTGTTTAACAGAGGTGAGATCTGTAGTGAAGCAAAATGTGTTTGTTCCCATGCTGAGGTTACACTGCCAAGTGGGACCACCGCAAGGTGCTGCTGAATGGCCTTGCGGCAACACCTCCCACTGAAGTCTCAATCAGAGGCAGAGTTAAGTGCAGTGGCTAGTCAAAACACAGCTGGATGAACTGGTTACAGCTTTTTCACTGCTTATTTTTTCAGCGAATAAGCAGTTCTGTGTGATTTATTAACTGAGCTACATAAATACTGGGTTAGAGTTCCAGTAGGAGGAAGTGGCATCTAATCTGTAAAGCTGCTCCGTGGCCGCAAATTCAAGTGGCGGAAGGTTTCTGAAGCTTGTAAAGTCTCCCTGTGGCAACAGCATAACCGTAAGAGGGTCATATGTTTCCTTTGTACACAGCGGGAGGGGAGACTGATCTGGAACCGTGTTTGCCCTAATGCTCATTACTCAGGCTTGGATTTTGAAGCTGGTTATGCATGTCTTTGATCGTTCATTCTGAAGAATAAACTGTGATGTAGACCAGTGATGGAGGACTCTTAATGGAAGATGCATTGCAGGTAATGGTAAAGAAAACTAATCTTTTGTAGCATTTGAAGGCAAAAACAGAAAACTGGAGAACTTCAGTAAGGTCTAATAATGAAAACTTGAAAAAAATAAGCTTGGAGGGAGAGTTGTGTGGCTTTTTTTTTTTTTTAACCACCAATAGAAATGTTTCCACTATTTACAAACTCTGACTGGTTTTTGTTTATTACAAAATATTCTTTCAGTTTTTTAACCTTGAGGAGGGCGGATTAATTATTATTGTCATGTAACTTCATGTGGGAAGCTAAGGCAAATTGAGCATTAGTTTTCACAAGTGCACAGCATTTTTTTTTTTTCCTGAAACTAGTCTACATCAGTGTAAATTTTATGGCAAACCAATGGGTGCAACAGGAAAAAATGCTTTAAAATACTTGTGCGTTCTCATAATCTCTTGGCTGAGAGCTAAATTTTGTGTGACAAGTAAAAAACCACTGAAAGTATCTAGCTGCAGCATAGGATTGCAATGGCACAACTTTACACTGCCAGTAAGTGAATTTTCAAGCAGAAGAGTTCGAAATACTCAGATATTTGCCTTGTGTTTGAATGCAACTTATCCTGCAGGCTCCAGTGTCTGAGGCAGGTACCTGGCCATGGCCTACAAGTCTCTTCCATGTTTTCTTCTGAGCAAGTGGTTCTTGATGACTGCTCACGTTGAAGTTTGTATGTGCACCATAGACGTGTAAGAAGTGCCCCACTCTACTTTGGTCACTGCTAATTTATCTTTTTTTACTTGGGTGTTTTGTGTGTAGCCTTTTCTGCTATCATATGCGCTGCTGAGTGGTCATCTTGCAGTCGCCTTTCTGATGGACACATTTGATGCAGGTGGTTCTGAAATGACTTTTGAAAAGCAAAGTGAATAAACACTGTTGATATAGCTTGGGCCTACATGTTTTTCTAGAGCAGAAGAGGCGAGAGAAAGATACTACACGTACAAACACTGGGTATTTCATGGCATGAACTACTTCATGATGAAGGGATCTCTTCTCAGAAAAAGCCTGTCAAGAAAGTTACAGCACTGCTTTAGGGTGTTGATTCTGATGCTGTTACATAAAAATTACAGAATTTTAAGGGGCTTTTGGGCATAGATATGTGAGACTGAATAAATGTTACATTATCTTTTCTCAAAGAAACCTGATAAAATAATTAACAGTGCATTCTGATATGCATGTGAAAGGGTCAGTTGAAAATTGTGCATAATTTTTGCTTTTCCTGGTAGCTGTATTTCTTTCATAGTAGCCTCCTAATATGGTTTCTTTCTTTACAAAAAGAAAAGAATAACCTGCATTTTAAATCTGCTGTTTCACTTTGCACCATCGGTGCGCTGCTTTTACACTTATGACAAAATGACGAATTTGGAAGCACCAGGCGTGACCTGAAATATTTCTCTTCCTCCCCTCCAGGCACTTGCACACATAGGCACAGACACGTGTACACGGTCATGCCCTCTCTGTTTCAGAGTCCTAGCAGGCATGTTGCGCTACTATCTGGAAAAGAAATGTGGTATTTGGGTCAGTGTTTCTAGCTCACAGACTACCTGCGATGTAAGGCGGCTTATTGCCATACACAAGAACAATCTCTGACATACTAGGTAAATAGAGTGTAAATAGCTGCAGGTTCAGATACCCTTACATTTCAAGAGTTTTAAGAATTGATTGATGATCCCGTAAGAGACAGCAGCTCTGCTTTTCTGGTTATGGTTAATTATATCACAGGTGATGGCGTCACATTATGTGCACGTATAACTGAGACATGCGCCTATTCAGTGTGTGCTGGGTGCTGGTCTATTCCAGTTCCTTGTCCCATGGCATTTGTTTAAGCCAGAAAAAAAATGTAAGTCACTGTTAATTTAGTGAGCGGGGAGGGGTTAGCACCTGTCTTTCTAATCCATACTTTTCCAGTATTTTATGGCATTAAAGGAGTATCACCACCTCACAGTTCTAGCTTATAAACAGCTAAACAGTACTTGACATTTAAAGAGATTTTCTGTTGTGCACTTGTATAGTCAAGAGTAATTCTAATCCTATTAAAGATATTATGTCATGGAGGCGTGCCCTGGGGGAGAAGGCTTCTGCTAACTGGCCCGATGGAAAGCAGAGGGGAGGGGCGAGCAGGAGGGTGGATTTATTACTCGATAGTTAGGTCAGGGATTTCTGTGGGAAATGCCCGGTGGTTGCAGTTGCTGATGATTTCACGGCAACAGCAGTGAAACACAGAGTGCGCGCCGGTAGCCAGTTACTGAATGAGATACTGCAAATGGGTGGAAAGAAAAAAGACAGCGTGTGAGAGAGAGTCAGAGAGACACAGAGCGGGAAGCTGAGAGCCAGGAAGGTGCTCTGGCTCGAGGAGAGTCTCCTAGGTGTACTGCAGAAGCTTTTTGGAAATGGATGCAAGGACCATCTGCTGCCTATAGATTAGAGGGCTGTAGACTAGGAGCGAAGAAAAAGAGCTTATGGCTCTTTTGAATAAAAATCGAAGTCCTGCGTAACTGATTCATCAAGATAAATCATGAGTATTCTCTTGCATGGGATATTAATGTATAAATCCATGCCACAGATAGACAGAGTACAGCCTACATTGCTATAAAAAATAAAACCAGCAACAATGCAGTGAATAAATTCTGCAGTGATTATCTGATTTATGTACAAAGGAGAAGAGAAGCAAAACACAGACAGCTCCTATCGCACTGTGGCATTTGCAAGGCACTGCATTTAATGCTGAGAGATGCTATACATTAAATCTGACAACTGTGAAAAGAGAGATCATGGAGAAGTCAAGTAGTGAGGATTCTTCAATTCACCGGAGTCCATCTTTGGATAGCAAAGACTCAGATTTTGCTAAACCTTCTACCTCAGGGAGGCAATTTGGTCGAGGTTTTACTGCTGGAGCTTTCTATGGTACAACTGGATCACGCACACAAAGCCACACTGGGGTCGGAACCGGGACCGGCGTTGGGACTGGGACTGGCGTAAAAAGTGACAAATACAGTGCACCCAAAGGCAGCAAATACGTGGTCTTTTACCTGGATTTATCCTTTGTTTTCCTTTTAGAATTTAAGAAGTGCAACATGGCAAGAGGCTGCCTGTGTTGTTTGAAATACATGATGTTCCTTTTCAATTTAATATTTTGGGTGAGTACTGCCTTTTCAGTTGCCTTCATTCGTTAGTGTATCCTGTACTGCTGCATTATGTGTATAGTGCATCTTTGAAGCAGTACAGTAAGTTCCCCCCTCCCCTCCCTCTCTCTCATACCTGCCTGGAATATTTTCAGTGTTAAACTTGGGTCTGTTGGGAAAATGTACATGCTTTCTATATCTTTATTACCACCTGGTTACTGTAGTTTGGCTACTCATTCCTCAAACTTGCTGTTCTAATATGTGTTTTGAACAGGGTTATCTAAGAAAGGGCAGAATTGTTGCCCTTTAAGGAAGAGCAGAATTATTGTAGCATTAAAATCCTGCAGTAGCAGGATTTTTGCATTCTGTTGTAATACCTCGTGTTGCATTAAGCTGCAGGTTAATTTAAATTTGAAGTACATTCTCATTGTCATCATAAATCTCATTTGCTTTTTGTAAACTTCATTTGACAAACTGCTTTTTTATTTGAAGGAAGTTCTGTCCCATTTCTCCAATTCAAAACAATAAATCATGTATGTTCTAACCTCTTAAGGTATCAGCATAAATGTGAAATGACTGGAATGGTGAATTAATCTGGATTCAGTTTGATATTTCAGTTTCAGATGTCCACATTGGCGTGTGAAGTTGGAGACTTGCACTTGCTTCTGAGGGATCAAAATCGATTTTCCTCCATCAGCCAAGAGGCATGAGGAGTTGTAACAATGCCTCAGCAAGCAAGTTAAAAGCCTAATGGATACTTTGAGCAAAGTATTGTCATGTACAAGGGAGGAAAGAAAAGTTAAGTCATCTGGCAGCTAGGCATCCCTGAGTGAAGAGTATTGTTGAAGCAATCACAGGCTAATTGAAATACTGAGTATGCATGAATATAGCCCAATATGCAATGGTTTGCTTAGTTTGAAATCAAAGGTCACTGCTTTCCTGATGGTTGCAAAGCTTGGGCACATGAACAAAATCATTCATGGTTGTGATCCAGAAATATACAGTATGCCTCATAAATAAATGAAAACACTATCCCTGGATTTATTTTGGAAAAAGGGGCATTAACAGTCTAGTTCAGATAGCTACCTCTGGTGTAGAGATATCATTGTTCAAATTAGGAGTCTTACTAGCAGCTTCTCTGTTTGTCTTGACCCACTTACCGAAATAACCTTTAAGAGCAAGAGTTAATGGGAGATTTGGTACGGTGTTGAACCACTCATGCAACAGTAAGCTTTTATCAGTAATAGACTGAACTGCTACAATCACTGAACTTGTGGGAGTCTTACTTAACTAGAAAGGTAGAACTGGTTACTGAAGAACATCTGATCAAAGTTCACTTGTGATTTTTTAATTTTTTTTTCTTTTCTGTACGTAAACCCTACCAGAAAGTAGCCTTAACTTTTTCTGGAATAAATCACTGTGAATACACCAGATTTATATCAAACTGGCTATTTGACCCAATGCTGCATTACTTTGACACCTTGGAAGTATTTTTTTCATATGCTGTATGTTGTGATTAGTTTTGGAACAGCTTTTTCTGATATCATTATTCATGTCCTCTGTGATCAGTCATTAAGTTTCTCTTACCCCTCACCTCCTTAGATGCAATATCTTTCTTTGCTTCTATCTCCTTGCCAAGCAGCAATTTTCTTGACTCTGCATCAGACTTTCAGAGTCCATTTTTCCATTCCTTGAACTTGCAAAAATGTTTTAGACCTCATCTGTGTGCTCGTCGTTATCTGCTCAGGTCCCACTGGACTTTTACACAAACACATTGCTTCTTAGGTTAAAACTAGCCTACCATCTGGAACACTTCTCTAGTACCCTGTGCTTCTTCAACTCTTACCTCTTAATCCCCTGTACACCCTCCCCACCATGTCTTTTGTTGTGAGGCTTATACCACTTTTCTTTCTGTTATTAAACTTTGCCACCACATCTTTGTCTGATATTCTAAAAATGCTTTTTGCATGAACCAGGCTATACAGAATGAAAATGATCCTCTGGAATGGTGAATCCGAGGGATTATAGAAAAATGCTAAATGCAAGATGTCAGCTACTTTTCAAAGTAGTTTACAACAGAAATTTGATCCACCAGCCTGGTTTAAATTGTTCAGAAGTTCCCCTTTCTTCACTTTGGCTGGTTTATACTCAATTTTGCAAGCCAGTCTTGATGTTCCCATGCATCCTTCCAGAGGACTGCAGTCTTGCTAGATTCTTATTTTTTTTAACGAGGCTATTTTATTGTCTTGAGCCATTCAAATGAATAACATCATCATTGCTCTTTACTCATGGAAACGCGAGCTAGAATGAAGCATACTACGGGCAGGTGTTCTGTAGTTTGCTGCCACTGGCTTCGTACCTGGAATCTATGTTAGTTCTACCATGACTGTCTGACAGGTTTTGGATGTTTGGCTTGGTATGTGCTTCTTGCTGACACTGTGCACTTGCAGTATCTCTCAGTCCTGCCCTGAACTCTCCTGCTAGCCCAGCCCTGGGCTCCCCACACAGCTCTGCCAGTGCCCTCCACTCCTACCCTGTCCTGAAGCACTCCTTGCTATTTCAGTCCTGTCTTTCTTCTTAGCCCATTTTTTCCATTCCCAGGTTTGCCTGTTCTCATTGCTTCCTTCTGAATTTCTGTTAAGAAACCCAAGTCCAAAAACATGAAGTTGTGGCCTGCTCTTGAGCCATGACTATCATCTTTTGTAATGCGAGGTGATTTTTTTTTAAAAAGAGAAGACTCATTTTTTAGCATAAGATTTTCTGATCCTGTAATTCAAAGCAGAATGAGACTCCTGGTCTTCAGAGGTGAGGAGACCACTGCCGCGCTGTTATCTTCTGATAAAGGGAAGAAGTGGGGTTTTTTGGTTTTTTTTTTAATACAGGAACTGATTTAGGCAACGGGAGATAGAAGTGGAAAAGCTGTGTTTCAGGGAGTCTTTAAGCAGGTGGCAGTCTAGCAGCTGTACAGCTGCAACAGGCAACCAGGCTGACCAGCTTGCTTGCCACAAAGCTACATTGTTCTGAGCCTGCGGTAGCAGAAAGCCCATTTCATGGGAAGTGTTGTTCTGCCATAGTGATGGAGATGGAGAACTGCAGTGGTTAGTGGATTCTCTCTGTTATGTAGCAAACATACTGTCGCTGTGATAACTACGATAAAGAGGTAGTGCATTGTTTCTGCCTGGCAAGAATTCAGTGTTTGTGAAATAAATTCATGACAACAAAATATAGTTTTTGAAAATTAGTAGCATGTGTATTAGTTAACGTGGAAGGATCGCATATGAATTCTGCAAAGCAAATTGATCTAAGTGGGGCCCAGCAGTAAGTTGAAACAGAAGGTGTTTCTCCACCGTATCACTAAGAGCTTCAGGTATTTCTCTGTGGCCCTCTGATTCTTAGCAGTTGTTCTTGGCCATCTGGCATTGCTTTCTTTTAGAGATTAGGAAAGTCTGAGCTGAGGGTTAAGGAAGCTTATAGTATTTAATTGCGTGGCTAGGATGATGATTTACACTGAATTCATCCTAAGTGCATAATATGTTTTGCAAAGGGACTGGGCAACTACATATGTTAGCTGATTTAGTTTGCATTCAAGAATATTTATGTGCAAACATATGGAGATTGCAAAGTAGCCAATATAGCTCTGCAGAAGAAATAAAATACTGATTTTTGATTCTACAGATAGCAGCTTAATTGTCAAGAAAGGTAATCCCAAATATAAACATTAGGGTACATGTCTTTCTAGGGTGTATTTCTAGGGTGTATTGTTTTATTAGAGAAAAGGATTACAATAATTGTTTTCACAAAATGTATCAGAAAATCTTACTGGCTATAAAATGGAAATTCTATAAAACATAAATTTTTAGAAGAAATTTCGCTCGTGAAATGGGAATTTCATAGGGTCCTAAAAGGGAAATTTTGAAGTGACAGGAATAAGTTATTAAAACTAGAGAACTTTGCAAGTAGACGGTGGTCATGGTTAAATTTTGGGTTGTTCTATTCATTCAGCTAAGGTTAATGAGTATTTTTCTGCATTAATTATTTGTCTAATTTAATCTTATAGCAGGAGTAATTAATATTTTTTCCTGTAGATTAAAACAATATTGCGTGTTTATCAGTGAGCATAAAGACAGTAGTACAGCAGCCATGCAGGTCACTTTTTAGTAAAGTCTCAGATCAGAGTAAAAGAAAGGGAGTGTGTCCAATCTCTGGGTCTGGCTGCTGTCAGAGCTGTTGGTAGCTCTGTGAAGCAGCTAAGAATTTTAGAATGGTTTACATAAGGTAATCCATACTTATCTATACCAAACTGGAACATATACTATAATGCACTGTTTGAAGTACAAAGCTGTAATGCTTAACTGAACCTGTTGGGCAGACAGTTAAATCTTGTGAAGAGACTTTGTCCCAACACATAACTGAAAGTTAATCTCTGAGGTTTAAGAGGGGTGGACAGTTTGTCCCTGAAATGTGAACAAAATTGTTATCTACAGACAGCTTAGAACAGGAAACACATTCAGATTCTCTCTTTTTTGTTGTCTTCCCCCTGGCTGCATTATCTGATATTCCCCATTTTCTGTCACAGGGAATAATGACAGGGAGAGACAGTGAGTGACCCTGGGATGCTTGTCTCTTGACATACTAGCGGTATTTACTTCTGTCGTATTTTGACTCTAATGACATAAGTCAGCAGTGCGGTGACAGTTGCGGTACAATCCCATGAAAGTAAGACTACTCAAAAACAAACAAACAAACAAACACAAAAAACCAAGCAACCCCCCCCAAACAAACAAACAAAAAATCCAAAACAAAAAAAAAACCCACGCCAACAAAACAAGCAAGACAGTGAAATCTGGAAAAAGCTATGTTTTCAGTCACGTTACCAGGAAGAATTCAGTTTTTAGTAGGGATTCCGTAAGCTGTGAAAAGATTCCAGCTTTTAGTTTTAGTTTCCCGTCCAAATGGTATAGCACTGTTGGTGTGCCTCTGCAAACGTGCACCTCAGTGGGGGAGAGCAATTAGATAAACGTTTCAGCATGTCAGCGTTTTGGCTGGGAGGAGAAGGAAAGGTAATAGTTAGTTCAAACAGTGGGGTGTCCTAATGAATATGATGTAAATAAAGTCCATTTAAAAACCTGTACGATGACATTACAGAATAATATTCAAACGTTATTAGAGGCCTGAGACTAGTTTTAATTTAAAATAATGAGGTTTGCTTCAGAGCTGAGCTAGACTGGTTAATCCAGGTGGCGACGACCCCATAACTGGTTTTAGGGTCTAAGCTGTTTCAACTTGATAGGGAAGGCATCCGATATGGCATTTTTCACAGTGTTTCTCTCACTAACTGCTCTTTGCTAACACAATATTCTATGCAGGTTGTTTTATTTTTTTTTGTTGTGTTTTTTTTTTTTTTTTTTTTTTTGTTTTGTTTTCCTTCAGTGTGGAAGTGTTTTATTGTAGCTGTAGGTAGGTGTGAGAGCCATTTGTGTCTATTATTTTGGATAAACGATGAGTTGATTCATGACTCAAAAAACAGATTTGTTGTATACATCTGTTGTAATGTAGCCTGCTGGACATAGTTTAATCATTTGTACATGAGGAGGTTTATAGTCACTGAAAGTGAGAAGCAGAATAAGAATTTCAAATTGGAAAACAAATTACTCCCCTCCAGCCCTCCCTGCCCCCCTGTACTCCCAGGGTTAAATCTTTCTTTAAATATATGACTCAGGTTCTATTCCTCATATCCTCCAGCTGTGTGACCTTAAGCAAATTTCTTCAACCTTTTGTGTCTCAGTTCCTGTAACTTTTAAAAATAATGATGATATCAATTTTTATAAAGCGATGGTTATAATCATGGGGTACAATTATTGTTAACTTTGAATAAGCTCAATAACTGTAATGTTTCTTACTTACCTCTGGACTCTTAGACCCATGCAGAACATTTCAGTAAGCAGCTTGATTGAGCCTCTGTTAGCATGCTCCCTTTTTGTCTGTTCCTGCTACCTTCCAGGTAAGTAAGTCTGCAAGAGGCTGATCCAAAGGGGTATAGTCTTCCTCATGCAAGTAGAGGATGTAACTCCATTATCTGGCTGTCCAAGGAGGCATCTAATTTTGCTTATTTAAATGCTGCTGACACAGAACAAGGCCTGGGTGGAAAAGATGGGAGGTTGCAGTCCAATTTGTGGAAAGTAAAGTTCAGTTGATGGAGGTTTTGCTGTACATAAAGTCAGGATGTTCCTAATGGGCAGCCAAGTCGTCACAGATAATATGGTATACTATACTTAGTAGCTCCTCTATGTTTATCCTATATAATTCATAAAGCTACCCAACCTTTCAGCAACTCATGGAAACTTTGAATCAAAGGAGGAATTCTGCTGGATATCTTGGGCTTTGCTTTAAATGTCTTGAAGAAATAAATAAACCACACCTTCCAAACAAAGTAAAGGAACCTAATATGGCTGAAGATGTGTTATTAAAGAGTGAATGTTTGCCGAACTTGTTGGGGTGGTCACTTAAAACTTAATCATTTTAATATCACTTTACAGAAATGACTGCAGGCACTGAACTCAAAGCAATTTCACAGCTTTCTTGAACAAATTAGCTTTAAATCAACTCAGATCTCCATTCAGCTCAGTCCCTTACTGCTTAGGAGCAACTTACATTGCTGAATTTATTCAGCAGAAATAATTGAACTTCCAAGTGTTTGGAAATTTGTTCTTCTTTCCTCCTGCTTTTCTTGAGCTGGGCCAAAGTTCACATGGCTGTCCAAACCTTTGTTATTTAACTACTCCATCCAGTGTGGCAGGAATTGTGAATATTCTTGGGACCTGCTGCCAGTTTGAATTTTAAAAGTCATCTGCAGCTTATCTTCAATAATGTCTCTCAAAACTTGGCACCATGGCCAATAGCTTTATCACTGCTCAGGTAGTGCAGGTGGGGTTAGTATTTCCACAGGCTTACAATACATTCAGGCAATATTTGTGGTTGTTCTTAATCAAGGCATAGCCAAGTCCCTACAATCTTAGTTACCAATCTGAACCCATCTTCAAGTGCTTAGTGCCACAGTTAACATGCTGGCTCTCTTGTCTCCTCTCTCACCCAGAGCCTCTGTGCTGTCTGGGAACACAGAGCTGTTGGTTACCCCTTGCATCCCTTGGAAGGGGATGCAGGCTGAAGCACAGAATGACTAGCTTTTCTTTCTTTCTTTGCCTCGTGTTTGCTCTGTTTTTGTTGTTAAATGTAGTAAATGGGAATTAACTTCTTGGAGTCAGAAGAATTAATAACGTTTGCAAATATTGCTTCTGTTTTAGCAGGGAAGGAATTTTGTACCCGTGGATTCTTGTTGAATCTACTTGGCCCTCATTGCAAGCTGCATTTGGTACTCCTGTCTTTTTGCCTGTCTTCTGGCTCTCCTGAATAAAAACCCCTTGTGCTGTTTCTAATCAATGCACCAGGGATACATAGTTGTGAAAATACATTGAACTAGTGTCTGTTCTTCCCATATAATACTGGCAAGTCATGAGGCATCAGGGATTGAATCTGTATCTTTTTTATTTCTTTTGTGGATTTCCCCATACTTCTATTTTATGTGCATTCTGGTACAATTTTTACTGCTGTAGGTACAAATTGTAGGTCTGCAGTAGGAAATGATCACATTACTGTTGATTCTTAAAAGTGTATGACACGTATTGAGAGTTGCTACAAGGAATTAAAATCAGCAGAAACTGGTATGCTAATCATTTGTTACTTACAGAATTATTAATTTCCAACACTGTAAGGAGTTGTGACTGATAAGTATTTTCTTTCACTAAAATAAGGGGGGTTTAATGATTTTTAATTTTTTTGTGGTGAAGAAGAGTGAAGCAAGACAATCATGAGCTATGGATGAAGATAAGATTATGAACAGATGCCTATAAGCTGTAGGGGTTCATCAGCTTAACGAATTACTAGTCATTAGCAGAGATGCATTAGTTGCTTGTGTGCACGTTTCTACCATGCTGCACATGTGATGCAAAGCATGTTAACTTAAACCAAGCAGTTTACTCTGCAAATAATGTCAGTAATGGTTAACAGTGGAAGCAGTTAACTTGGAGTAATTCTGTCATACATAATCATCCCTGTATACCGCAACGTACAATCACAGAGTCTGAAATGACGTAAAAATGAAACGGAGGGAAAAGAGTTGGCACTTTACTATGCAATAAAATTTTCTCACTTAATTTGCTATCTTAGAGAACTGAAAGTTACTAGAAGGGCTACTTCTGAACCAGAGGTTTGTTCTTTTAGGCTTCTTGATTGATGTATTAAGCACACTTTTCTTTAAATGATGCTGCTGAATACTTACATTTTGTTAGTAGCTGTGTCACTGCTGAGTAGCATGGGTTCTTCACAAGACTCATTTCTTCCTTTGTATTGTCTTGGAGAGTTTCCAACCAGTTATGATCTTAAGCAGGTAAGAGAGCTGTCGGTCAATGGATTGTAATTTAGAAATGTGAACATCTCATTTTGTCTCATTTCATAGTAGTTTTAAACTAAATCCGTGGTTAAGAATCTTATTGTCTTGTACTTCTGTGCCCCCCTCCCTTTTTCCACTTCATCTAGCTATTGCTATGTTCCAAAGAGTGCCTTTTCTTCTGCATTGTTCTCTGGATGCAAAGACATGGTTAAATTAGAAAAAAATAGACTTTCTGTTCTCAGCTGCTCTTTCCTTAAAGTTTTGATTGCCCTGTCATTGCCATTTTCACTGCTTTAAGGAATTGACATTACATCTGTTGCCATAATCCCAGAGTGCCTTAGGACCACTTAATGTATTTATCCTCTTGACACCTTGTAAGTATGGGCTGTGCTTTTATCCTCCTGATACAGATGGAAAGCTGAGCCACCAAAACAAAGAGAATGTCTGCAGTGGAGCATAGGGTAGAGGGCTGAGAGTTATTGGAGACCAGAACTAGCAAGTCCACATGTAGCGCAGTTCAGCACGGGTCGGCTTGTGTTGAGTTCTGCTCGCCTGTGTGTGCATGGCATTGCCCGTGAGCTCAGAAATCCTGCCGATAACCTATCTCGAGCTTGGATGTCTTTGCAGCGGTCTTCCCTGCACTTTCATTTCCAGATTAGCTTGGGCAGAGACAGCTTAAATCTGTCTATATCCATGGTGTAGATGTGTCCTACTAAGAGACTTGTTCAAAGTTAAACTGAAATTGAATCTGGATCTCTAAAGTCCTTGGTAAGTGTCTTAAGCAACAGACCATCTGTTACGCGCCATGCCTTGTGAGGGACTCGATGCAGGCAAGCCACCTCTGAACTCCACAGGCTTGTGCAGCATGGTCCACAGGCACAAAACTCCTTTCAGATTTAAGACCCGTAGACCATCCTTTTATTTGGCTGTGCACTCCAGAGGTCTAGCATGTCACTGACTTCCAGAAGTACCTAGAAGAGTGCAAGTTTTCTCATGACACATAACTTAAATCCAAAACCTCCCCACTGCCTGCAAAGTGTCACTAAGAAAACTGAAGTTCTCTTCGTGAGATTGGCTTTGTGTCTTATGGGATGTACTTTAAAATGCAGATAGCTAGTGTTATCTTTGATCCTGTTTTGTTATTTTTGTGTTTGTTTAAATTTTTTTAGGTGTTATCTACTCTGCTTGTAGAAGTGGCCTGTGGAGGTGGCTATGATGTATGACCTTGGTGTGATAGAGCTATCTGTTACTTTGGCAGGTTGGAATCCCATTTTCTTGGGAATTTAACTCTTTCTTTCTGCCTGTAAGTAGAAATGGAAGCTGGCACTGTTGTTGGATTTTCTCCTTCTTTTGTTTCTTTGCCTGTTCTTCCATTTACAACTTAATTGGAATAAATCATTCTTGTGCTTTGTGATTTATTACATGTTAGTGGTAAGGATTCTATCATTCTGCTGTGAGCATTTAAATTGATGATCCAAATAAACTGTAGTGGATTTACAAGTTAAGACAGTTAAGACTACTATGTTTGTCTTCTAGTGGTTTGATTTACCTCTCATTCATGAGGCTCAGATGTAAAACTGGATATATTGGATCAGACCAAAAGTTTGCATATCCTGTCTTTGAAAGTAGACGGTAAAGAATGCTTAATAGACACTAAAGGAGTTGAAAAAATCCATGGAACTCCTTTGAGTCATTTATCCTATGGCCTTCCTAAATTCTCTGGCGGTAAGTTCACTTGTTTATGTATTCTGTGAAAGAGCATTTCCTTTTAAGCTTACTGCTTGATAATTTCAATAGCTTTAGACTAGGTGATTGTGCCCCTGTACTCGGCACTGGTGAGGCCGCACCTTGAATACTGTGTTCAGTTTTGGGCCCCTCACTACAAGAAGGACATTGAGGTGCTGGAGCGTGTCCAGAGAAGGGCAGCGAAGCTGGTGAAGGGTCCGGAGCACAAGTCTTATGAGGAGCGGCTGAGGGAACTGGGGTTGTTTAGCCTGGAGAAGAGGAGGCTGAGGGGAGACCTCATCGCGCTCTACAACTACCTGAAAGGAGGTTGTAGTGAGGTGGGTGTTGGTCTCTTCTCCCAAGTAACTAGCAATAGGACGAGAGGAAATGGCCTCAAGTTGTGTCAAGGGAGGTTTAGATTGGACATTAGGAGAAATTTCTTTATTGAAAGAGTGGTCAGGCCTTGGAACAGGCTGCCCAGGGCAGTGGTTGAGTCACCAACCCTGGAAGTATTTAAAAGACGTGTAGATGAGGCGCTTAGGGACATGGTTTAGTGGGCATGGTAGTGTTGGGCTCGATGGTTGGACTCGATGATCTTAAGAGGTCTTTTCCAACCTTAATGATTCTATGATTTAATTAATTCAATTTGTTCTCAGCTTTTCTTATAGCTGCACCAGAATTTTCCCTGAAGCAACTTGTGCCCATTGTTTGCCTTGGTGGCACTCTGCTGGATGGTCTCCGATTTCTTGAGCTGGAACGACCAAACCTGGACACAGTAGTCCAAGTGTGGTTTCAGAAGTGCTGAGTAGAGTGGAATAATCACATCCCTTGATCTGCTGGATATAATCTTGCCAATGCAGCCTGGGGCAGGATTTAAATGCTTATACTAATGTTTTTGCTGCCCTGGTGTACTGTGGTGTAGCTTTTAATGTCAAGTTTAGAGCAGCAGCATGCACAGCACTCCGTATGGAGTTCAGTGAGATGAAGAAGCTTTATTGTGAGGACAGAAATGTGTTTTCCTCACTTTTGAGCATTTACACTCATAATACATTGCTGCAATTAAACACTTTCATCCTTTTATTGTTTTTCCCTCCGAGAGTGCATCTGACTGCCTTCCCTTGTAGCCTCTCCTGAAGTACACTCCAGCTAAAACACTTCTGCTTCTCTGAGCCATTCAGCAGTTTTTGTAGCCCTTCCTGCAGCTGTGTCACTGTAAGTCATACTTAGTTTTAAACCCCATCCAGCTTGAATGTAAGTTGGCGCAAGTGCTGACAAGAACAAAAACATTGATCTTATCACTCCCCCATCCAAGCAGCTGCAGTGTATGATTGTGTTCTCTAGTACAATATATTGATTTTATGCATTGCTATATGTGTTACACTGCTTCACAGTATTTATCAGAACTGCTGACTGCTTTTTTGCTTCCAGAGTACTTTTATTTCTGGTCTGATCAGGGCTCCTGCAGTCCAGCTCGTGCTTGTTTTCTCTGTTATGTTTAGTCTCATTAACAAGGTGTGTATCTTAGAATCATGAGATTTTAGGACTTCATGATTTTTACCAGGACTGGGGGTGAGGTGGGTTAATGGTTGTGGGGTTTTCTTTTTTTTTTTTTTAAAAAACTAAAAAACTAATTTTTTGTGTGTATTCTCATGCATGGCATTTTTTAAAATGATACTTTATGGTTTAGACTTACATTGGGGGGGTTGGGGAACAGCTAAACCTTGAAAACAATGTGTCTGTATGAAAAATAGTCTGTAGGAATAGAAGTAGGGGTTTTTTCAAAATGTTTTATTGAAGTGCAGACTGCATGACAACTCTGTGTGTTTCCCAACAGTGTATCTGTTCTGACATGTGTCCTAGTTTTAATCCTTTTTCAAGTTCCTGAATGTGTTTTCTTCAGAGGGCTATATTAGAGCCCAAACAGTATTTCTTTCAGGATACTTCATCTCGCTTGTCCTCACAGAAGTAGCTGGGATCAAGCATGTTTCCACAACACAGGGAGTTCTGGATCATCCAGGAATGCAGGTTTCTCACTTAAAAGCTTCTGCCACTGTGTGTGAGCAGTAATAAATGGTTGACACAAGCCTCTGGGCACAACTTTAAATGGGTGAACTGTTCCCTATTTCTGCAGTCTCGGGGATTTTTTTCCCCACTGGTTGGATGCTATGTTATGAGCCTGACCCAATCCTTAGTGACAGCTTGTCGGACTGATTAATGTAGACTCCGGAGAATAGCTCTTTGCTGTCTGATTGATTCATTTTCCCAATAGAATTCACATTCCTGTAGTGTGAATAATAAACAAGTGGTTTAATGTGTTCCCCCCAACCTATTCCAAGTGGCATATCCTGATTGGAGCAGGGCATGCTTTTGGAAAGCTTAAATACTTGCTGTATGTTACATGCTGAAGATCCACTGCATTATATACTTCTCCCATAAATCCAAATTAGAAAATTAAGGATTAATTTTCTTCTCTGCCATACAATTATCAGAAATTTCACTGCTATTTAAATTGGTTATTTTTCTGGTTCTTAACCACTGTTTTTTTTTTTCTCTCTGTGCTTCCCACCCTGGAATGTGTTTCTCAAGAAACTATTATTTCTTTGCAGCATTCCCTATTTTTTATCTTAAAGGTGACATACAAAATCTGGGAAAAGATTTGTTGTTCTTCGAGGCTATCCTTATCTCCTGTGTCCCTGATGTTGGTATATTTTGGTGGTGTCCCACCTTGTTTTGTGGTTCTGTGTATAACTCTTCCGTAGATATTGGCTGTCCCAGTTCCTGCATCTTGGGGCACTCTCAGGAGCGCAAAAGAACAGATAGCACTATGGCACAACAGGAAGATAGGGAAGTGGAGCCAGCACAACGGAAAGGAGAAAGAATTTCTTGTTTGGATCTGGATGGTTTCTGTTTCCTTATTATTCAAGAACTCTTACAACCCCAATTAGGAGATCCTGATTCTGGATCTACAAGAGTTCTGCAACAAACACATTGAAGAAGGATGTGCATAAAATTAATATAAAAGGAGGAAAACAACACTATTGTAATTCTATATGGTCTCTTACTTGTGGGAACATATACATAGAAGTATTTTTGTCTTTTAAAGCTTTACTGTGTGCATCATAAAGAAATATGAAAGAAAATGGGGAAGATAAAAGCCTCCTTAATTTCTTCCCCTCCGTCCCCCATAGTCTCTTCCTCCTCCTTTATTTTGTCAGAATCTATAGCACACAATTTGTTGCTGCCCGAAGTTTAGCCGTACACCTACCTATCTGTTCTCCACGCTCAGCCTTGCTGGTCCGAATGTCGTACCTGCCCTTTTGTGATTGAAAATTTGAGTAACTGAGTGGGGGAAGCAAAGATCCTGATGAGGTTATGATCAGGTTTCTGAGGAATAACAGCTGCTGGCTTATTTGCTTACTTTCCCAGCCTCCATCAGAGAAAGCTGAGAGGGTTCATTTGCACTTGTGTGGGGCACCGCTTTTATAAATCCGATAGCACTGTGCCTGCATGCACACAGTTCTCTGACGTGACTTCAGATTTTTGAGTGGATAATCGGTAGATTTTTTTTCTGTTTTCTGTTGAAGGAAGCTCAGCACCTTCTAAAGAACCTTCTTTCTGTCCTCAACTTACTGGTAAAAGGTTCTAGAAGCTGTAATTAACAATACCGCTTTAATGATGGTCTCTGGCATAATTTTTTTGCTCCATTGCAGCCTGGGGGAGGGAGGGAGGCTTCTTCCTTCATTGTTTCTGCTCTGAGGTATCTGTTCTTCCAAGACTGCAACCTGATGTGACATTCATTTCAGCAGTGGCTCTTTTTGCTGCAGTATCAGTGCAGATTTATGTCTGGTCATTGATGCAATGTATTTTCTGGGTAGTCAGCTCAAGGTTATCTGTGTTACAGGATGTGTGGTGGGCAGGTTTAGCAAAGAAAGCGTTCAAACCCAATCGCACAAAGAGGAAAAACAGGCTTATTGAATTATGGCTGCTTAGGATTATATGACTATATAGACTTAAGATCTGTCTTAGGGCTGGAATGAGCACAGCAGTGCTGAAACAAAAGGCAGTGTACAGAATCAGGAACATATGCTTGAAAGGAAAAACCCTGAGAGCACAGAGCTTGCCACAGAGACATGACAATGTCATCAGTGTGCTGGATGGACCCTGAATTATTTTTCCTCTGAAAGATTAGGTAGTGTTTGTAGTGCTTGTTTTGCTTAAGTTAGGTGTCCCATTATTTTAATCTAGAAATGGTTAAGAAACACAGATAGAGAGCATGACATTACACATGATCGAGCTTGAGATTGTTCTAATGATAAGGCCTAGCTCAGCTCTTTGAGATTGAGCAGAGGTAGCCTTTTGCCTAGCACTTCAGGAAGAAGGAGCAGGAAGAGGATACAAATATTTTTGGTTCTCCAAGGTGAGACAGTGGGCATTGGAGAAAGACTTGAGTACTCTTTGGCATGAATATGCCTAACTGAAATTGTTTTTGAGTACTTGACAATAGTTGAGTCCGTTAAAATATGCCTTTTTCATAGACTGCATTGTTTTCAGTAAAGTTGTTATTTTATAACACTTGTGCAAGTACTTGGAAAGTCAAGCCTTGTACTCTATCTGAGAGCTATTTTTAGAAAATGATACCTGAGCCATCAATTGCAAAAAACGCCAACGAAACAGACAACCAAAAAACCCACTAAACTAACAACTTAAAGGAAGTCCTGAACTCGAACATGCATAATCAAAAGTAGGATTTTTGAAAGCTTTCATCTGGGCTTTGCTGCTGCTGAAGTCAGCTCTCTGCAAGAAGGATGGGTTGATGGCCGGTTTTCAAACTCCTGAATGCCTGGTACCCTATTCAGTGACTGGCCAGATGCTGGTGCCTGAGGGTTTGTTAAGCTTGCTCTCAACAGCTTGTGACAGAGTTCTTTGTGTCTTGAAAACTCCGTTGTCTTTCCAGCTCCATGGACAGGAGTCATCTTGCCTTAATTAGCTATCTATGCTAAGGGATGTCTGCGATGGAGAGCTATGCTACGGATGCTGTATCTGAGAGATTCCCCAAAAGCTCTCTTCGTAGTTGACAGAGAGGCTATGGTTAAACTTGTTCTAGCGTAGATGCTTCCGATCAGACAGGTAACGTGATTACAAGAGCTTCTACATTGTTACTTTGTAGATGGCTAAAGCAAAGTGAGTTGGATCTTGGCTTGAATATTCAGTTTAGCATCGCTGTGTCTGAGTGATTAATGACAAGGATGTTTCCGTTTGCAGACTCCCAGGGCACATGGGCTTGTTCTAGCTTTTTTTGCTGTATTTTTTGTTGTTATTGTTGTTTTTCTTTTCTATGAATAGTGTTGTCTGACATTTAGTGGGAGACTTAATTTAAAATGTCTTTGGCATTAAGCAAAAACTGTCACCTTGATTTAGTTCCTGCTAAGACACATGACTCCAAGTTATCTCTGTTTAAGCTATTAATTAGGAAGAGACTTTTAAAAGTTGTTTTCAGAGCCTAGTCATTCAAGTATAGCAATAGGGATAGAAAATACATTTCAGCTGACAAATGACATGAGCTTTTATTTAACAGTTCTTATTCAAAGGTACTGAATTGGGAAGACCTGCTTAAATGAATCCATTCTTCCATCTTCAGAATAGTGTGGTTTTGTAAAAGAGATTCCTGCTCATACTGGACTGATATGCCCATGTGATCCCATGGCAAAAGCATAAAGAGTTCCATTTATTTGTGACTTTATGGGGACTTTCCACAGTGAGTGCAAGCTAACAGCACAGGGAACACTTGCCATAGCTACCACTGAACTGTAGCCTTGAGGCAATTTCTTTGCAGAGGTTTCCTTTAATAGATTTGCTCACAAAAAGATGCCTGGTGATGATGCCTTCCAAATAGATTGGGGATACACTGGCAGAGGGAAGCATGAGAGTGTCTTACATTGCAGTTATCTGTGTTGTAGATGAAGGACCTTGTAGTTTTTTCATTTCCTAAGCAAAAAATGGGGTCAAAAATGAGAAGAGCCCAAGGACCTGGGAGATACCGAGTTTGCTTAGTGGTTATGTGCAAGTTGCTTTCTACTGTTGCCTTTCATGAGCATAAATGAAATAAATAAATAAATAAAGTCAAGACTCAAGAGAAGACTAATATTTTCCCTGTCCTAACCCTCCTGAAAGGAAAACTAACAAAAAATCCAAGATGAAGATAGGGACAAGGAGCGTTAAGAGACCTTTCTTCAAATTTCAAAGCCCTTTATTAAGGATTACAAGGTAGGCACCTGAGATACAGAGGGTTTGACTGTCTTAACCAGGGTCATGCAGGAGGACATGGCAGACCTGAAAGTAGCACTGTGTGCTTCTCTTCCATTCTACTTAGGTCCCCTGTCTGCTACAGATCATCTCTCTGCTTTTTTCCCCTTTTATTTTTTGCTGTAGTTGTTACAACCTCTGGAGTAGCAAGCAGATGAGATGACATTTTATTAGCTATGTTGCTTGTGGTCTGAGAGCTGTATAAAAGTGACACTTAATGCAGCCATTTGTATCTTATTGGTGTCCAGCTCTTCCAACCCTATGAGACTTGAATTAAACTTCTCTGCAGCAGAATGCCAGAGGGTACATACCTCCAACTCAGGAGATCTCTGGGGAAGGGGCTTTCTGTAAGTAATTCGGGAGTGTGAGGTGACAACAACTTCTTATAGGTCCCTTTGCTTTGTTGCTGCATGAGACTAACCTGGGTATGTAGTCGGATAGGGCTTACCCATGAGTGTCATCTGCACTCAGAGCATTCAAGCCATACATGGCTCAAATGCTATAAGTTGGCCACCTGAAGAACAGAACTTGCCTGCGAAAGCATTGCTATTAGTGAAAGTGTGACAGACGAAAATAGCTCAGCTTGGCTATTAACTTTGGTGACTGAGGTAACTTGGAGACCTTTTCACTTCTCGTCGTTTTAGTGCTTATCCAGCCCAGCAGCAGTTCTGCATGTTTCACAGAAATAGCGGCTTTGTTGAGTCAATGAGACCCTGCATAGTAGAACTGCACCGACTTCTTGAAGAACAGAACTTGCCTGCGAAAGCATTGCTATTAGTGAAAGTGTGACAGACGAAAATAGCTCAGCTTGTCTCTAAAACCCAAGGCTGATATTTCAGGGTTCAGAGTCAGCAAAAAAAAGAAACCCCACAAAACTGTATTTGATAACTACAAACCAAACGTGACTGATGCAAAAAAATTGTGATGTAATGTAACACTGGACCTCCCTACTGCTTTCTGACATTGCCTTTTGGAAGAGAGCCATGGTCAGTGCAAAACACTGGGGAATATGAGTGGTTTAAATTTTTGATGCTCAGGACAGAAAATCTATTTGCTTGAAATGGAAAATAGAGCTCCCTGTGAGAGGGATTGTGTGTCATCACTGCCACATAAAATAATCTTGTCTTGATAATTATAATTTTCTGTCTAGGAGTCAGACCTGGCGGTAGAAAATAGCTGCCTTTTACTGACTTGCTTATGGGTCACAAATACTCAGTTTCAGAATGATCTGAGACAAGTTGTTGCAGTCAGGTTTTTGCTAGGCTCATGGGAACTTTGAAGTAAGTGAAAAATTGATAGGTGAGCTGCGAAGAGAAGCCTAAAACTAACATAAGCCCTGGTACATAGTATGTACCTGCCAGCCAAGAAGTTTGTCCTGGAGGAAGCTTTAACGTCTATTATTCTATCTGTCTATGTGAGTCTACTACTCCTCTTGGGACCCTGCAGGAAACCTAGAGTGGAGCACAGCGGGGCTCTGCCTATGTTGCCATGTGCAGAAAGTACATCTCAGGATACCAGTCAGCAACGGAGGTTCTGCTTGATGAGATTCTGAATGAAAAGATAATAAAAGGTGCTCCCAGCAGCTGAGAGTTTGCGATCTGAAATGGGGTATACTTCTCCATGTATATTTACAGATGGTGAGCTGGAATATAAAGTTAGAGAGTGATTTATGAAAGAGCTGAGAATTGAACCTGATTAAAGGTCTTGACTGCAATACTGTTCTTCCTCCTCTTAGGACCTCTATGTGATGATGGTCTTTCTAGGGTGTTGGAGGTTTTTGAAGTCAGTAATTCTGCAGACACTTCCAGTAGTCCATAATGTCTCCATTCTGAAGTGACACTGAATCCAGAGCGGTCTGTAGACTCTGTGGAAGATAAATGACTCTTGAAAAAGGTGATTTATCTCTGTGTTGTCCCTCTGGTTTTTCCAACTGGAGAGGAGGAGAGTAATTGCAGGAAGGGGGAAGCAGTAAATCTGTGCCTTTATAAAGCCAGAGTCCTGCTAATGTCTTTCTAGTTTGTGATTGTTGTGTTCCAAAAATAATTGTAGAGCAGTTGATTGTAAATGTGGTGAGAGCTCTTGAAATGAGAAAAGTAATTGAAAGGTGAAGAGAATATGAATCACACTCTGTGAATCCTTCTGGAAGACAGATGAACTTCACATGCTGATTACTAGGGTCTGTCTTCACCCCCAGGTTGGGGTTCCCAACCTTGGTGAATCGTCTCTCTGACTGTCTCCTGGGGATCTGCAATCCAGCCCCTCCACACAACCCCAGTGTAGAAATTGACAGTATTATTTGTTTTCCTGGCTGCAGTTTACCATGAAATGAAGCACATACTCATCAGAAAAAGTGTCATATTCATGGAGGATGGCTAATGAGAATGGCGTTTTTAATTACAGTGGGTCTTTACCACATGTAAACTGACCATCTGTTAGAGGAGAGTAGTTGCGAGGGAGAGAGAAAGGACATAGTGTGTACCTTTCAGCGAGGATGCTGCTCACTGATACAACACTAATAGGTGTTAGCCAGGAGGATTTCAGAAGTTTCATCCTATTCCTCTTAGTAGCTGAGTTGTTCTTATGAAAGGAAGTTTCCATTTGCTTTCTTTCCAAGAATGGCGGTGTCCAAGCTGACCAAAGTCTTCATGGTGAAGCCTGGCATTTTGTTTAGCACATGCAGTCTTGCCACTTCAAAAAACCATTTTGTTTGAGGTTCTTACATCAGGGTGAAGGACTTAACTTGCTGCTTTTACACTCCATGGGAGTGTATGCCGCTGATGTTATTGGAACGAAGTCTTGGGAAGTCATGAATAGTACTTTTCAAATTTTGTGCAATGAAATTCACAGATATTGTAACATGAGGCTGTCACGTATAGAGGCCATGCACACATATGGCCTTCTAAAGGGATGAAGACTGCAGAAGTGAAGAGTGAATGCTGAGCAATTCTGGCTAGAAAGCAATCCAAAAAGGTAGACAGGCATGATTTTAATAAAGTATTTATTACATTACTGTTAGTGTTTTTATGAAATAAAATGAAATAATCCAATTATTTTAATGATGGCTGCAAATAGCTACACGGTTGTGTGTGTGTGTGAAGATTCTGTGTACAGTGGTTTAATAGTTATAAGGTATTGCTCTAAGAGAAGTTAGCCCTTTTTTGCTTGCATTCCTAATAATGCAGGAATGATGGAAGGTAAAACTTACGTTCATCTGTTGCACCTCCTTACTGAAGTAACGGCATTCCTCTGAGAATGCTGATACTTCATGCCCAGTGTCACGCTGCATAGAAGCTCTTCTCCACTTCACTGCCTGTGGTTAACGAGCACATACAGTTAGCCTGTTCCCTGAAAAGTCCAAGACCATTCCCTATCTTACTCTCCTCCACTCTTTCAAGCCACGCGTAAGGTTAAGTCATGCTAGGCTGATCTGTTTCCTGGTTGATTTGTCTATTTTTTGCTTTTCAATGCAGTTTTCTGATAAAATTGTTTCTTAGTGGCCAAGATTTTTTTTACTTATTTATGTAAACCCTTTTTGATCAGATTAATAATATGGTAGGAATCAATCATATTCTTATTTGCCAAATGTCTTTGGCTATACTCACTTGCTAACTCTAACCAGAACTGTTGTTCCAAAACCTTTCTTGACCCTATTTAGGGCCAATACCTGTTGTTGCTGTAGAAAATGAAAGAAAATTTCTATGCATCTAAGGAATTAAGCAGTGTTGTACCATGGGGGGAAAACAACTTTCCTTCATGACCCCTGATCTCAGTACTTACTGAAGCAAGAGATTTGATTGCCTGTATCTTAAGATGCAGAGCTGCACATTAATATATTTCATACTCTTTTTCTGTGTTTGTGCACCTTGTCCTAATTGATCTCAAGGAAAAGCAACTTTAAAAGGCTTTTTAATTTCCAGTTTGCATTTTTTGTTCAGTCCTCTTATTGCCAAAAGTAATACTAAATACTCAAGAGAGAAGGTAATTTATCAGGAAGAGGTGTTTTGGGACTGGTGAAGAATTAGGTTATCTTTACATTATGAAACCACAGTGTCAAAATTAGGTCACTGTTTCTTTTAATGTGTCCATGTAACTGGCTGAGAAATGTACAGAAAAATTGAGGTAGAAAAGAGTATGTTTTTGATGAACCAGGGAAAAACACTTGGTTTTCTGGGTTGATACTGGTCGAGTGCACTGCTAAGGGATGCACTGATGCTGAAAGTCACTCAGGCGGATCAGTAAAGGCACTTTTCTCAAATCGATGTAAAAATGATGCCTGACATAGTGTTGGGGGGCCACCTAGCAGATGGTGGGTTTATCACTTTTCTCAAATCTGTGTAAAAATGATGCCTGACATAGTGTTGGGGGGCCACCTAGCAGATGGTGGGTTTATCACTTTTCTCAAATCTGTGTAAAAATGATGCCTGACATAGTGTTGGGGGGCCACCTAGCAGATGGTGGGTTTATTTCCTTTGGATGAGAGGCAAAACAGCCTTCCTGGCCACTTTTCAGAAGTGTTGGAGTGCTAATCCTGGCATCCTAGCCAAGACCAGCTCGGGTGATTATGCGCTGCCTTCTTAAATTCCACATGGTGTCCGACTGGGCAGACTATTCTTCAATCCATGTCCCAAACGCGGTATCACAGTTAGGTATTTTCCCTGCTGTACCTTGTGCTGATTATGTGAATCTTACACAGTGCTACTGCTATTGCTTTTACCACCATTATTATTGTCCTCTCACTACTGTGTTGAGGTTTGTAGGAAGATACGATATCTTTATTTGACCAAATAACACTCCTGGAGAAAAAAGCCTTAATATTTAAGTGTCAGAACAATGTCTAGAGACTAGTAGAGACCTGGGCCAGGTTATGCAAGGTGTTGTGTAAATGCAGAGTATAGGCAGGGCCTGTTTTGGGAGCTTGGACACTCTGAAGATGAGACAGGTAAAGGGATAAAAGTGTACAAGCAGAGTGAATGATGGGGTGACAGGTAGAAGTTTTACTGGTGAAACAGGAGTGGAATTCATTCTGGAGCTGGTGAGTTAATTCACAAGATACACGAAGGGAGAAGAAATGTAGAAGAGATGGGACTTCATGAGCCTCTAGGCCAAAGAAGATAGGGAAGCTGGATAGAGCAGAGCTGAGATTAGCAGGTTGTGAAAGCTGGTGTTCAAGCAAGCTGATTAGAATAAAGGAAGAAACTCTCCAGGCAAAGCTCTGTGTGATCATCAGTACCCATTTTTCCTACTGTGGAATGAACTGGGACTCATTCTCCTCGCTTGGCCTCTGGATCTACGTTCCTGGTACCCTGTTCTGCATGGCTTGGGGTGAGTGTGGAAAACTGTTGCGTATGTGTCGATGGACACAAAAGAGGGAATAGTACTTTGTTCCAGAGCTTACATTTAAGATGCTTTGGGGAATACAGATAGTCCCACCTTGGCCTCTTCATTCATTTTCCAGTGAACGTTGCGTGTGCACGTGGGGTGGAATGTTGCTGGGATGGAGCATCTCACGTAACTGGTGATTGCTGTGGTCAGTGCAGCTACTCTGCCACTAATGAAAATGTTACAGAGCTTTTTAAGCAGCTTAGGTGGGCCAGCTTTCTGCGCTTTGTCCTCTGTCTTTGAAAGCAAGGAGAAAAGGGCTCTTAACTTCAGATTAGTGTTGCTACTTTGAGAGGAATATCCTCCAACTGGAAAAGTCCTGCGAAGAGAACCCTGGATTGTTCTCCAAACCACCTGCTTGCAAAATGGCTCTCTTCCAGCTACTGTGGAGATCTTGCTATTTGTTTGTGATATTGGGGAACACTTGCCATAAACACATCTGCTGTTTATGTTAGTGTCCTAGAGCATAGTTACTTTTTGTGATGCTAGTTTATGTAAAAATTAGCCCTGGAAAAGTGGATTTTTCATTCAGTTGTTCCCTGCAGAACTTGCTGATTGTTTGTCTTTTAGCGACCAAATATAAAAAGCAAAGTGGCAAGTAATTTTGTACAAACCACAGCAACTGGCCTGCACACGGCCCAGCAGCGAGATAGGTGTAAGATCTCTCCCCCACTGGCTTCTCATGGCCCCCATACCTATGTGAGCACAAGTGACCTTTGAAATAGCCTAGCCTGAGGAGCAGAATAATTCTTTCCTCATTGCAGTACTTGTGCTGAATTAGGAGAGCTCAGCACATTTTATTTAGTGCTCTTTTCATTGTCAAAAACCAAACCCCTGACAAAATGCACAGGTCTACATTTATTTTTTGACTGCTGAGTGGAAGTAAGTTTTATGTTTTATCTAGCTATGTTTTCCTTACGGAGAGGATCCGTCCTAGCAGATGATGGGTTTATTTCCTTTGGATGAGAGGCAAACCAGTGTATTTTCACTGCTTCAGGTACTCAGACTCTGGTTTTGGTTTTTTATGATTCTTGTCCTCAGTTCTTGTCTCAGATTCCTTAGTTACCCCATTACTGAACAGCTGAACATGACCACCCAAGAGAACAACTGTCCACTTGTTTGTGTTGTGCAAATGTTAAGGTTTAAACTTTTAAGACGATATGTTATATTGTAATGCTTATAGTGTGTCTTGGCTCAGTGAGCAGAGATGCAGAGAATGGAAAAAGAGGAGGAAAGATGGGTTCTTATAAATAGGGAGGTTTGGTTGGTTGGTTTTTGACCCTGCTCATAGTGTTCTGACTAAATTAAGCAATGAAGAGTCTCTCACAGTTACAAAAAAAAAAACCAGGTTCTATTAAACCCTTGCAGTAATGCATGCTCATTTTGAGCTGTTTCATCAGCATTAGCATGATTTGGTTTTGCTGTTCTGCTGTCTTGATCCAAAATAAATTCCTTCTCTTTGTGTAGTAGCTCATTTTTATTATCAAGTGTATGTGCTAGCATTGTATGGGTAGATACAAGACATCTAATGATGATACCTTCCTTGACTGAGTTAAAGCTCCATTTGAAACCAGTAAGATGAATGGGATGACTTTACCAGCAAATGGGAAGATTGCAATGTAGCAGTTAGAAATGGAAAGATTTCAATATTTCAATATTGCCAGATATTGTGACTTTGAATCTCCAGTCATTCAAGAGTTATCTTAAGGCCTCAATCCTGGAGTCATGTGATTATTCAAATACTAGACAAAGCATTAGCCCTAGCAGTTTTGGAGAAAAGCTTGAAAACATCAGTCAAAAGGTACAGGGGGAAAAATAAGGACAGAAAAAGAGCCCAGAATATATTACGTAATAAAAATTCTCTGTGTTGTTTTGTTTTTTTTTTTTTTAAAAACGCTCTTAAACATGAATTTTAGAGGGACCTGACTGTTAATTTTTACTGTAAACAAAGGGAGTAAAGAGTAAAAGGGGAAGTGTGCATTTGGAAAGCAAGTAGCCGGGCCGTTGTAGTAATAGGAATTGGCATGAAGTTGGAAGTGAAAGAGGCTTCTGTTATAGTAACTTACAACTGGAAGACTTATAAGAATAAGTCCTTCCATGGAGTGATTATGCTCAGCTCCTTGGGTTTTCAAAGACTCAGCACTTTGATGTCCTGGGTTCAAATCGATCCATTTATCGAGAGAGCTGAAAAGGGCATTGAGAGTGAGGGAGTTAATACAAAAAAGTGAATTAAGAACTCTAGAAAACAGTAGAATTGTTCCTGCTTGTAATGGTGAGAAGCGAGTTTTAGCTGTGGAGGAGGCAGCAAAGCAATACACTCCAAAGCAGATTTTATCAAGTAACTGCAGCACTCTCTTGAACTACTTCCTAATTCTTATTAGTTGTTCTGTGATTTGAAGTTGCAGTGCTGGTTTCACGTGGAGGTGTTGGGGGCAACCGTTCTGCCCCCTCGCGCATTACAACAGCGTTTTGCCTGTCGTGGGTGCTACTGCACGCAAACAAGCAGTAATGCAAGTAAAGTAGAACTTGTTTTCTCCTTCTCCCCACACAACAAAATTTCTTACAGAAAGCTAGCATAGACTGGTTTTGATTTTTAACCAAGCCATCACCTGTGCTGTGTTACTTTTGAAATCTGTTTCACAAAAAGAGCAAACGCTTAGTCAGCACCTTCTATGCTGACTAAGAGAATACCGGAGAATAGAGACGTATAGAATAGAGAATACCAGAGACGTATAGAGGTAGATGTATAGAGAATATGCATAGATGTGTAGAGAATAGAGATGTATAGAATAGGGAATACCGGAGAATACCAGATGTAGTGCTCATCTGTCATACACATTAGCAGCATCTTGAAATGAAAGTCTCTAAACAGAGATTAAATTTTAAATACATTTCTGAATATTTTCATGGGGTTTTATGTTCAGGTATATCATAAGCTGCTTTAACTGCTGTCTCTGATTGTATGCACCTTTGAATATACCTGAATTAACAGGGAGATAAAATTTGTGCAAGCCACAGTTGCTCATTGTATACTTTACTAAATAAGATTTGTCTGTTACTGCTCTCTCTGGAAGACTTTCTCTTTCTATTATTAGGAGGGAACTCAGTTGCCCAGCATCTAAAGTATATACTTCAGGATAGCTACTGTGTAGCTCTGAAATACTTCAAGATCAGCCATTGCTTGGGATTTAATTACGTGGCCAGAAGCAGGCTGCTGGGCAATCCAGTCCCCAGCTGCAGAAGGGAGCAAGCTAGCATATTTGGGGGGCTGCTGAATCTGACAACTGGAAGTTATGGGGTACATCTACATGCAAAACCAAGCACATTGTGTGTTAGAGTAGTGGACTCTGGAAAGCTGCTGCTGTTCTGTTGTTTTCTGCTCACCCACCTGTGAGCTGGGTCCCAGCCTCTATCTGTTTCCCCTCTGCCCCTGCGCCCCCGCCCCCCCAACTCTGTGCTGTGTGGTTGTAGTGCTCTGATAAAGTCAGAAGCTGCAATTTTGCTGCTTGTAGGATTGTGAAACTTGGTCACTGGCTATTCTGCAGAAAGGAGTGTTTCAAAACTGGTGGTGAAGCAGAGAAGGAATGAACTTTTTCCCAAGTGATGTAGGAATGGATTCGTATGGAATTTGCTCTCATTCATACTGATTTATGACTGCAGTGATATCTGCCCAGAGAAGGGATTTCTAATCAGATGGGTTTGTAAGAACCATTGTGTAACCCCTCCTGTATCCGATGTACGCACAGAGAGGAGTCAAAGCCATGTATGTGCCGGAATTTGGATGTGTGATGGTCCTTCAGCCAACATTTCACAGGGCTAAAATAATGTTTCCTGGTATTTAAACAACTTCAGAGGAGGATAAGCTTTTAGACAATTTCAGAAAGAGTTGAAATAAGAACTGACTTAAATCAGCCTTTCATCTGTCTTGGGTGCTGTGAGTTTGGAAAACATTTGAGTAAGACTGTGTTGCCAGGCAAGGAGCTGAGCTATTTTTTCTACCTTCTTGAAATGGCAATTCCCTTCTGTTTTTTTCTGTTGAAGCCTTCAGTATCGGTGAAAAGTTAACTGTCTGCTAGCCTTAGCGTAAGCAGGTTTTTGGCTGCAGAACAGAGGAGTTTGGGTTCTGTCAAGCAAGCCTACTACACTTGCACATCTGACACTGCACCATGATGGTGTTCCAGAGGGAACTGGTTGAGGTCATCTCTGTGTTTGTCCATCCCCTGGTATTGCTGATTAGATGTTAGAAAAGCTGCCAGTTGCTGCGGGCAACATGAGGACTGGGATGGGCCAGCAGGTCCTTCCCTGTCAGCTGGTAATTTTTTCAGTCTGTTTCAAACTGTTGACCTAGACAAGGTGAAAGACAGAATATCACTTGACCAGCCTGTCATCCCTGGAGCCATCTGGCTCCTTCCCATCCCCGCACGTTTGCATTTATAGTTTAAATGAGGGAAGACTGGGTGGGACGTTGGTTTCAAGGATGCATGCACTAAACGGATAAAGGAAAAAACATTTATTAAGTGACTTTCTTAAGAACCTTATTTAAACATACATGAAACCTGTCTCCCCCAGTTATGACTGAATTTCTAGTATCTTGTTAATGCATTTTTGTTTTAAAGGAAGATTAAGAGTGATATATGAGCAAGGTAGCGGAATGGTAGGAACTCAGGTATTCCGAACTGAAGTATTGTATAGCACATCGACAGTGTGCTGTAATAGCTGCATGGCTCAAGTGAAGGGTTTGTGAGTATTTTTGTTTGTAATGCCTCGGTTGCCAGTGAGTTTGCAACTTTCCAAGTTGCAAGCATTTTAGAAGTAGACTAGTCAAAGTTTCCTACCTGGAGCTTGTAATTTAGATAGATTTAAAAAAAACGATGCTAGCATTACAAAAAGGCTTACAACAATTCTTGATGGTGCTTGCTAACTCTGTGTATGTGTGTTGCACATGTGCGTGTGTGTGTTTACAGAACAAAAAAGACAGGGAAGAATTGCTCTGATGCTATGTGAGCTTTCCAACTAACACCTGCTTTATCTTTCCTGTAACTCTCACTGCCAGGTTTATTACTTCAGTAAGGTTTGATAGAACCCAGTAAGTCCCCCATTGTAGTGGTCACTACAAATGAAGGCAAAGGAGACAGCCCTTGCCCCTTAAAGACTGTAGTTAAGAAATTTGATTGAGTGCAATGGTTGATGCCGAGCCAAAAAGTGAAATTAATGGCAAGTAGCAAGTTCAGTGGTGTGTGTTAGGTTCTTAGTGCTTTAAGTCTTGGTTGGTGACAGTCAATCTAACTGGGGGCAGTTGGCTGCTATTTTTGTGAGAGCTTTTAAAAAAAGACCAGGCATCTATCGTTACAATTTTAAGTGTTGAATTGATCCTATGCAGTGTGTTTGGCAAAGAAGAAACCAAATCGTGTTTTAAAGATAAAGGTGTCAGTGAATGTTTAGGTGAACAGTACATGTTCAAAACATGATAAAGGAGTTTTTACAGCCGAAGTAGAGAGGTGGTGGGTTTTGTAGGCATGTGTTGCCAGTGAAAGTGTGGAATGATGTGAAGGTACCTTATGTGATAAATATGCCACTGCATGGTTTCTGAGCTGCAGTGGCAATTGCTTTTCACAGAAGCAATTCTTTACAAAAAAAATAGAATCCGTCATCCAGTACTGAGTGGTAGAAGCAACTCTCTTGCTTTTATGTTAAGAGTTGTTTCATTTGCCTGTGTTGACACATCAATTACTTCTACGTTTAGAGTTAGGATCTAATTAATTGGAAAATTAAGTGCCTTCCAGTCATTGCCTGGTTAGAGTGCAGCAACAGCAGCTTCTTACTCTGGTATTAAAATGACAGTCAGAGGAAATGTGTTTTTTTCTCCTTTTCTCTTCCCTTTCCCTTTCCCTTTCCCTTTCTTTTTTTTTCTGGGCTCCTGCATTTCTGGAAGACAGCTTTCTCTGTCCATCTGCTAGGACCGTTGAAGAAGACATTCCCTCCCTCTCCAGTATACCTGATACACTTCAAGACTCCCCTTTTGGGAATCAGAAAGCAGCTCTGTGTATTCTTCCCTCGGAGCAGGGGTTTGGCTGAGTGGATGCATCTGCTTCCAGCCACGGCTGTGCGTTAGCGCTTGCTGTCCAGAGCACCTCTGCAACCTTTCAGTGCCTGGGGAGTCCAGGCAGATCCAGTGCGGTGCTGGGGTTATGTTCAGCGTGTATCTCACGGACAAAGGAATTGTTGACCCCTCTGTTATGTTTAAGGAAAAATCAGGAAGCCTAGCACATCTCTTAGAGCCATGGTGTCGTTTTGGAAGCTGACAGGATTAACAAAAAGCCTTTCATTTGTGTGCTGGACACATTCACTCAGGCATGGATAAGAAGGTGTCAGAGCCTAATTTTAATGGGAGTCTTTTTTTTAACTTTGCTGCCTGTTTCTCAGATATATGCTATTATAAGCATCACAAGTTTAACCATAAAATATCTCTAGTCTTCTGAGCCAGAAACTACTAAATATAATGTATTCCTCTAGTTTTGTTGGCCTGATGGTGCACTGGAGGCTTGATCTGTGCTGTTATAAAGTGCTTTGTTACATTATACAGAGAGATTAATCTAACCAAATCTTATATCAAATAATTATCACTTGCTCATTCAACATCCTGCTCTTCTGTCCTACTTTCATGGCACAGCGGTTGGAGATTTTGATACCATTTCACTGTAAGGCCGTATGTGAAAGGCTTGTAATGTCAAGCAAATGGCTTTCCTGTATCTGCACTTCTTAACCTTGCAGAAGGAAGAACCTGCAAGTCATCTTCAGTTCTGTGTATATTGACTAACAGTGAGGGACACGACAATATAGCTACTGTCGTTCAGCAATTCTCTTCCTATGCCGTGTGAATGACATAAAGCACAATTTAATGGGTGCTAAAGTCCACAGTTTTAATGTATAGAAATCTAAAGACAGATCTCCATACTTGTTCTCTATTAATTTGCTCATGTTTGGCTCAAATAGTGACTTTAACAGTTTGATTTATAGTGCTACTGTTTTGCTTACAGATTGGAGACATTATTGTGCTAAGTCTGCTTTTAAAATCAGTGCAGAGTAATTGCAGTGTGCTCGTAGTTTAAAGACATTAACAAGAGAAATGTGCAATAGCAGCAATACTTGGCACAAACACAAGCAATTGCAGCTAAATTCCATGTCCATTTCCAAGCTAATTTGAACAAATTTTTACAGTATAGGTTCTTAGACTTTTAAAGTTGGTTACTATGGAAAAAGGGATGAAAAACGTCAGGCTGAGCTATCTTGAGTAACTATCTTGCAACAGCATTCTGTTTAGAACAGGTACGCTGTTTATCTGTCCTCTGGATGCAGTTTTTCAGATGCCTGTCTCCAAGTATCTGCTGCCTCATTTGTTTCAAAGTATAAAATCCTTGGTCATGTTGAGACTTCTTAGGATGTTATGTTTTGTGATCTGTGTATTTACAGTTTGGCCCTGTCTTCCTCCTGTTTGCTATTTTTGCAACTCTATTGGGGACAAATATGCTCAGTTGTATTTGGTATACCTACATTAACATATTTCCAAACTTTCCTGACAATTGGCACATTGGCTACTAACAAAGCAAGTTGCTCAGTCTAATGGAGAGTGTCCACTCCTCCTGTAATAAACAAAGTAAGTAAGTGCAGTTGCTTGATTTCTGAGACTGTCAGCAGTGATTTGGTAAATTAATTTGATACATGTACTTGAAATATTTTCCAACGGGTTTTTTTTCCAGTTGCCTAGTTTGCATATTGGAGAAGGTTTAGGGTACAAGCCAGGAGAACGTGCTGTTACTTCTCACTTTCTCTGAAGGTGCTTGCAGAGCTTCTGTGGGTAGAGAAGAGTAATGAGTAACGGTAACTGCAAATCCGCAGAGGTAGTGGAAGGCCTTTGGAGTAGGTGCTGAGTGATTGGAGATTGCTTCTGGATTGTACTCTTGCATTTTACCTGGCAAGGCTTAAAGTTGACTGAGTCCCTACGAGTATTTATACTCCTGATAGGAAAGAGGCAAGGGAGTGGTGCAAGTGGAATTTCACTTGTACTCTCCTGCCAGGTATCAATTAAAGGTATAAGAAATGTGCACAAGAGTTGTCATGAAAGCACTGAACTAGACAATAGCTTAGACAAAAGGATGTATGTTCTTCAGCTGATGTCACAGTATGGCCTGACGTTCTCTGATGCGTGACAGACAAATAGTGAGAGCTGTCACAAAGCATGTAATTTTGGGTTTGGCCTGATTCCAAAATCAATTTGCCCAGCTACATATCTACACACCTCCACTTTGCGAAAATGTTAAAAATTAAAGTTCATTTCTGAGTTTGGCTGTACAGATGTGTGTGCATGTATGTGTATTATGACTTTAATATTAGATTGAAGTTATGCTGCACAGCAACTCAAATTATTTTGTTATAAAGATAAAGAATTTTCTCTGTAGATGAACAAGAAGTTAAGAATATGAATGTCAAATGTATAAACTTAGAGCTAAGTCAGGATGTCAGCATTTTACTACTGTTTTTTTTTCACTGCTAGAATTTCTTTCTCTCTTCAGTCTCATTCAGTTGGAGGAAAAACACCTTGCTTGTTACTCCTAGTATTGATTGATGCCAGGAACTGTAAAAATGTCATTAATGTTGTGTGTTAATATTTGAGGAAAAAATGAGAGGGTTCCATCTTGATCTGAGAAAAAAATTTCCATTATTGCTATTGTACCCTTCATGTAATTACTAGTTTTCTTGCAACACTGTTTCTTGGTTCTGATGTCCTCTCCAGGGGTGAAAAGCTGCTTGGAAGTTCAAGTGACAATATCTTCATATACACATTAATAACAACATTTTACTGTCACTTTACACTTCTATAGAGCCTTTTATCATGGGATTTCGGCATGCTTACTATAAGAATATTTGGCATTTGGAATGAGTGGCTTCCTCTGTCTGAGAATTACGAACTCTTTACAAGTAAGAAGGATAGGAAGCATAATTGAAGTGATGTGGCCAGGGTCACACAGCAAGTTTCTGGCTGTTGAATGTCAACACCAGAGCTGGGTGCAAGTGTTAACACTTAGTGGTAGACTTAAGAACTAAAGCCAGTAGCGGAGAATGGAAATACTGAGACTTGAAGCTAACTTGCTGTAAGTCTTATATTGTCCTGCTAAAGTTATCATACATTTAATATATTTTACACTTGAGAAGACCCAAGGGCTTTAATAAGGAAACAGAATGAGCTGTCATTGTAGAAGGGGAAGATTAACAAGTTCATGTGAGTATGCAGTGCGTGCAGGCAGCCACCTTTGTGAAGGAAGGAACTGTAACACTCTATCTACATCAAAAGTATGGCATCATCCTATTTTGCAGCCTTTTAAGGTTTGCTGGGGAGTATGAGTAAAATGGTAGTAGTGATCCACTAGTTCATCAAAAGGATGTGTGGTGTGCCATAAGAAATTAAAGGATGATGCACATTCTTTAATTAAAGGATGCACATAGGGGAAAGAAAGTACTTTTATCTTTTAAGTGAGTTCATGTACGAGAAAGGAAGCAAAAAAGGGATGCAAAGACAGCGTCTCTCTCTGGTGCCATCACTCTTGTTGTGCTCAAATGTAGTAAATTCATGAACATTTAAAAAACTGCTTGTGAATGTTTCTCCACGGTTGATGATGGGAAGAAAGGAATGGGTCCAGGATGCTCAGTTCTCCTGAGCAATGCAGTAATTCTTTCATCTGTTGCAGGGGCAGAGGCTGAAGGTGACATTGAATTGATAAATACTGGTGAAAACTCTCATCTTATCCTAACTGTGATACTGTTAGAAACATGGCGGGATGGCTTGTACAGCTTTGATGGTTAGACATTGTATAGAATTGATTGCAAGATGAAATAAAGAATTGCATACAGACATACACATTGACCTTAACTGTAGGGATATAGGGATGCTGTGGATTAAATGCTTTGTATAGAAAAGTGTCAGAGGAAGATAAAAGAAGATCCTTAATGGCTGGCGGCTGTTCTAGATGCTTAACAAAGGGGAAGATGAGGGTAAAGAGTTACTAGGGGAAGTAGATGGTTGGAATGAATGATTCAGGGACCCTTGGGGTGCTTTAACAATCCAGAGACCTTTTGTGGGAAAATATGCACTGAAGCAAATGCACTCAATAAATTTCTAAAATTTTAATGAAAAACAATTTCCTCTCACACCAGATGGTGGAATCTGACAGTCCTATATCACACCATGGTGAGCTGAGCTGATCTTGCAATCTATGCTGGAGCTGGGCATGGTGAAGACTAGACTGGGCGATCCTTAAGGGAGGCTGTTTGCTGCAGAATATGATGTTGGGAATCAGCAGATGATGCTCTGTGTTCCCATTCAGAAATAGTTAAATATGCTGTACTGCAGTAAACCACAAGCTTCTAGTGAGAAGTTTGCTGGGATGATGTGTTGGTTTTGCTTACAGCTGCCATATTCTCAAGCTAAAGTTTTATTGTCATCTCTGTAAGATGAAATCCTTTTTTGACCCATGTAGTTTTCATTCAGGGGGTTTGTGTATGTTCCTGGCCTTTAAGCCTTCTCTGGCACAGGGAAGACCCGGAGAACAGTACCAGGTTCTAATCTCAGCTCTACCATTTGTTACATGTGCTGTCTCAATGATAGATATTTAAATTGTGATGCTGATTTATGATGTATTAGGAAGGGTTGGCTGGTCGACTTGATGGCTGGTCACATTACTGTTAAGGGTATGAAAGGATTGCACATTGACTGTGCTATGATGTGGCTCCTGCATAAGCTGATTTCTGTTTGGTGTGAAATGGGTATCCTGATGGTTTTCTGCCAGCATGAATTAGCAAACCATAGCAAGATGGTTTGTCTGATGGGGAAAGGGGGAGACATTCAGCTTACTGGTTGAATCTGTGTCTTCCCTGGGGTAGCCTGAACTACATCATGCCCAACCTGTGCTGTTTCAAACTCATTAAGCATGCCTCTGATCATTAATAAGCTACTTTAAGAGAAGTGGTGCACCTGAGAAGTACTGCTTGCAGCTAGCCTTTGGGTATGATGCTGAAAGCTTACAGATTTTTATATCACATGCTGATTTCTTCATCCTCCAAGTCATATTAGACATTTGTTTGGTGCTGTTTCTGCAGTCCTTCTGATAACAGATTTGGGATGGACAGGGTGAGCCCACTTCAGGCACATTCTCAGGTTTGCTGATAGGATAAGAGCTCAGGACTGAAAAAGTCCATCAGACTTATTCAGGCAGGCGATATGTGGTATGTGCATGGTGCAGAAAGGCTTGTTGAACACCCATCCAGAGACCTGTCCTCCACATGTGTAAGTCATAAAACACTCTGGTAGATTGAAACAAGCAAAATGTCTTTTGTACAGAAGATGAAAAATAACAAAAAGCTGCAGGAAAATACTAGACTTCCAGGTCTGTACAGTAATATGGACATTGTTAGTCAGAAATGACCGGGTGATCCTTGCGAGTGGACAGTATTACAGAGTAAGCAAATTACCCCCATGGATCCTAGAATTCCTACTTCAAGGAAACTCCTTTCTGAGCCTAAATCTGTGCTTCTGTTTGCTTTTATAGTCAATTCGCACCAGTAAGCTTCCTGGTAGTTTCTCAGTGCTAGGAGCACTACAAAACCATGAAGTCTGTGGTTTATATTCCCAAAGAAACAGAATGCCCATCAAAACCAAACTATAAATACTCTTGCTTACAGTGTCATTCCTAGTGTTATCAGGCTGTTTGCGGAGGGGGATTTCTAATATGAACATTGAGTTTTTTCCTAGTGGTCTAGGATGAAAATCGAGAAAGGTTAGCATTATGGTACTGTGAAGGTCAGAGGCTATAAGCAAGCAATGGTTTGTAGGGAAACATATTTCTTTTATTATACTAATTGATACCCTACCCCAAAAAGGGATGATTTCAGGCATACAACTTCGTTAGGTTTGAATCCCTCTCATCCCTACATTTCTTCAAATCACCTCCATAGATTTTACTACGAAGCAGCCAGGTTTGACATACACCCATCTTGGATTTAAAGTTAATGAAAATTGATCATTCAGGACAAGGACTCTAGAAAACTCCTGAATGGTAGACTGATGTCATCTTTGCTCCTAAGTGCTATAAACCCAATATGAGCTGCTGCAGAATTATTTCCGCATGATGAAAATAGCCACTGTTACTCAGCTCTGACACAGCTACCACTGCTAGCAGCAGTAGTGATTGGTGGGACAATTATGATACAAGCATTTTGTTAAGAATATTAGGGATAAATGCATACTAAGGTATTTGCGGTGGCATGATACAGAAAATCTTAGCATTCTTAACATTTTAAGATTATTTCAGTTAGAGGTAATAATTTTGTCTCAAACTTGAGAAGCAAAAGGTTGTGTTACTTCTTTTTGACTTTCTGTTCAGCCAAGACAGCATGGGAGGAAGGACAGCATGGAGGAGTCACAGCCCACCTGTGATTTTGGGAGACTTCTGGTCTGATTATGGTTGTTTCATAGACTTTCAGTGTGACCTTCAGCAGTGCACTCTGTTCCTGTATATATCTGTTCTTCAGGTCTCAACTGGAGATAATCATGCTTATTTTGCAAGGGTATTTCCCTCCTATGGAAAGGAAATTCATTCCTGCCTGTGAAATGCTTTAGGAATACAGTGAGGGAGCCATATAAGTATCTAGATAGATAAATAAATGCAAATTATACTACCTACAGATGAGGTTACCTGGGTGCTCACAACAGATGTCTCATTGTAACGTCTTCTTAAAGTCTCAGCAAGCACAGGTGTTGGTGGTAAGTGAGTTATAAGGTACAGAGTGTGTTGTGTGCATTTCTAATATTATTCTAAGGATCGAGTATTTTACTTTCTGTGATGTTAGGGATTTATGCCATAGGATGTGAAAGTAAGGGGTTTGGACAACAACCACAATTTTCATATAGGGATTATTACTGTAGACTCAAACTGCGTATTTACCCCTGGGGGCAGGGGAAGGAAGCAAAAGAAGGAGGTGAGACTTTCTCTCTCTCTGTCTTACTGGCTCTTGGACGATAAATAGAGTTGCATAATGGAGAGTTCAATTCACTTGATTTCCGACTGCTTTGAATATGTATAGGGTCAAAATGGTCCACACTTGTCTGAAGTGACAGACCACTCCTAACGTTATTTAAAAACAAGCAAAATAGAGCCTGTCCAAAAATAGTCCTGAGAGCCTCTGGAAGTAAGTGATGCCCTTGCATAACTTTAATGCTCCATAAAGCAGAACTGAATTCTGTTCCAGTAGCTGTAGAAGTTTGTTAGAAGACCCAGTGCTTATTTTTAGGGTATTTTGTGTGCTTACTGCCAACTTCTTAAAAATAACAGAGGAACACGTAATGCTGAAATGAAATTCAAAAGAATCTTGGGTAATGGTAGAACTGTGGCATACCTCAGATCCTGCAACTGCTATTTCTAAGAAAATAGATGTCTTTGGTGAATTACTTGATCACCAAGTGGCCTATTTCTCCTGCAAAGGTGCTGAGATTCTACTGATTGTAAAAGATGTACTGAGTGTTTAACACTTAGCTTATTTTCATTGTCCTGTGCCAAGCAAGAACAAAATTGGACTGTTCTGAAGTTACTGTTATAAATTAATTTAGTCTGTTTAGCTTCCATGGTTCAAAACAGCTTTCTGTTTATTCTGTGGATTAGTACCCAAGTGCATTACTGATGCACACAAACTAGAGTTCCTTTGATGGAGAAAGCCTTCTGAATTATAAGCAGAAGATGCAGTAATAAGTAGTCCTGTGGACTGTTTCGAAATGTCATGTCTCCTATATTTGTCATCTCAAATTTTGTTCTTGTGACATCTTGCTTGCTGCCTGGGAAGGGAAAGTCTTGTGTCACGTTTAAGTGTGTTTAGTTTCCTTTGGAAGTAACAGTACCACAACTCTGCACAAAATCTACTTTTTACTGGCAGCTTTCCAGGTATTCCTGCTTTTTGTGCAGTATATGAAGTGAGATGGACTCCTTGATGAGTCTCAGAAAAAGGAGTCTCCAGTTGTTTCACAATCCACTGTGTAATAATAATGTACAGACTTTTCCTTGTTCAACACTCATATGAAATTCTATTTCTGTTCTATATGAAGAAAAAGTCTGCAGTTTAATATTAAAAGTTCAAAGGAATTGCACCAGGTTTTAAAATTAGAGCCCTTGTTAACGTTGAAGATTATTATTAAATACAACTTCAAAACATTTGAGGGATTTTTGGAGAAGAAAAATTACTGTTGTGAGGAAAGCTTGTGTTCCATATATAACGAAAGCTCACTGCAAAGAGCCATTAGTTACATAGCTGAGACTTCTAAATGCAACCTTAATTATGCAAGCTCTTATCAGTTATATATAGAGGACAGTCCATGGATAGAGCAATCTAGTATGTCTTGTGACAGCTATGACTGTATTAAATTGCATACTCTAGTGGCATTCTGCCAGCCACATGGGACTGTAGAATTGAAAGAATAGGATTATTTAAAAATGCTAAATCTGTCCTAAACCCATTGCTACTTTATCTCTCTAGATACAGAGCTGGATAAGTTGGTATTGAAGGTTACAGAAAGCAGGCTTTGCATCCCAAATCAGCAGTAGCAATATTGCTTTTATGCTATAAATTATGACATTCTCTTGATATGTTGTACATGCTTGTTAATGACATTGCTGCAGTGACAGCCTGCTCAGTGACCCTGAACAGCTGAGAATACCTGTTTCCTAGGAAAATTTTGGAAGGCATCCTGTTTAGAGAAAATGCTTTTTATTAGCTGGTTATATATTCTCAGTATCTGTGCAGTTTGTTCCCCTCTGACTGTGTGAAGCATATCCATGAAAATACATTTATTGCTTTGCTATTCTATCTGCTTTTGCTTCTAGGACATCATGTGATATCCCAGACCTTTCACTGGGATGTCACGATTTCTAGAAGCAGGGAAGTTTGGGAAGTCTTGAATAGCATCCCAAATCTAGAGACAAAAGATAGTAACAACTTATTTGTTAACTATGCAATTTCTGCCATGGAATGAGTTGCCTCTCGTTCCCCAAATAAACTGAAATTTTAACATCATCTTCACAGTTGATGTGCAATCTCTTTCTCTAGTACTGAATTTTACTTCAGGTTTGAATTGTGTTGGAAGAGGTCAAGAATAATTCGGGTGGGGCTTGGAAATACCTTTACTGAGTTCTTGATTCTGCTGCAGACTTTTGGGGTAATGTTATGGGAGACATTTTAGTCTCCTTTTTTCTTGCTTCCCTTTCTGCAAAATGGAGAAAACTTTATTTTCCTTTGTTTTCTTTGTCTTGCCTGTCCAGTTGTGGAGTGTCTAGCATACAGCCCATGGGTTGGATCTCGCCTAGAAAACCATTCTGCCTGGCCTTCCAGCTTCCCACCTCTAATACTTCTGCAGGGAAACACAGAGCTTTTCCTTTCAAAGATGTAATCCCCATTTTGTGCTCCTGTGTTAGTTCAACGGAGAGAAAGAAAAGTAAGGAGGGAGAGTTTATTGATAATTCTAATAGAGTTAACATGTCTAGAAATAAGTCATTGACACTTTTGGTAGGTGTGGGAGGAAGGAGAGGTTGATTCACAATGGCAAATTAGTAATCTTTTTGAGAAGAATGTGCATCTTTCTGTGTAAATAATGGCATGCTGCTGACCCAGAGATTTTTTACCATTAAATTATCAACTGAAACATTGCCTCGGCAAAAATTCTGAACTGAGAATAAGAAGTGACAAATAGTAAACACACTTAAAAATGGCAAGTTGTGCAGGGGCATTAAAAAAACCCTGAAAGCGATTTAAGAATTGTGTGAAAACATGGTCTGTGAATGCAGGTGTTCTGAATGGAATGAGGCTTCATTTCTTCCTGTTGTACTTCAGGCAGCTGTGGGGGAATGATTGAAAGACCAGTGAATCAGCAAAAGGATTCCTACTTTTTAATTATAATTTTTGTTATTTAAAAAAAAAAGTGAAAGAAGTCTAAATAGGAAACTCATCAGGAACTTTTTGTTTTACTCTGTTTGAAAGATGCCATCAGGCTGCTTTGATGTTGTTGGCTACTTCCGTCTGCCACCAGTGAGCAGGGGCTTGAAAGACCCATCTGTTCCTCAGGTGTGTCTTTTGCCGGTGCTGACACCATCTCCTGCCCTCCTTTTTTTGTTCAACTAGCCTGAGACCTTAAGCACCACAGAGGACGAGAAAGGAATTACTGAGTTAATTTAATGAGGAATGGAGGATCAGCGAACTGAGTGCACCAGACTTGCAACGTGCAGATTAGGTTAGTTAGCGTTAGGGTAGTTAATCAGGGTAGTTTCGTTGTGTGGAATTGCATGCGGTAAAATTGAAAAAACAGACTTAGGTTGTGCACCTTCTTGGGAGAGCAGACTGTCCAGAAATCTGCACAGTGCTATATCTTCCCTCTTCCTCATTACTTATTTGAAAAGCTAGTTTTATGTCTATGTTCTCACTTCCGTCTCTTTTTGAAAAATGGTAATTACTTAACAAGTGATATGTTGGAAGAGTTCATTGTGACCTGCCAGTTTAACCAGTGAGTTTTAATAAAGCTTACTGCCTTAGGTCCTACGAGATGAGCAGGATTGTCCTGTGTAACTCAGCAGCCTGCTCCCCTGCAGCCCCTCCGTGCAGACATGCGCTCGCCTTGCTGCTCCTCTGCCAGCTATGTGCCCGCTCTGATGGGTTCAGTGAGAACCCTGCTTGAAATGGCCTGCTGGCTCCCTCCTCACCTGGAATGAGCATCCCACCATTGCTGTATTTGATAACATTAATGGTTAGTTTATATGGTATCCGGTTTTCACTGAGCTCCCAACAATTAGCAGCCTAATTTCACTTCCTTAGAAAATTTCTCTGAGCTTTAAGTGCTTTTTGCCTGAGCTTTTGTTAAGTGTTGTTTTGACTGAGGTATTTTAAGATGCTTGGGGGAGGGATTTTAAAAGACCTGAGTGAGATCTGGCTTATCTCTCCTGCCCATACCAATTCTAGCTGCCTTTCAGTGGAAGCCAGGTGCCTTGCTCATTTTTGTGCCTTTGAAAATAAATTTTAAAATAAATTGCATTACATTCATTCCTTACTGACTAGGACAGAGAACTAAGAAGTGAATCACAAGACCTCTGTTTCAGGGGCTGCTGTTGACTTGCTGTGACATCTTAGCTGGACTGTGTGCTCTGTTCTGATTTCCTATTCTCTGTGGGAAGGTGCAGTGGTACCCATGTCATGGAGGTACTGAGACTTAATTGTTTCAACACACTGTTGCTGCAGGACTGTCAAAGTTGCAATACTAAAATGATTTCTGTTTGGATTCCTGGTGCGGGAATTTGAAATTAAAAGCCTTAGCAATGTTAAATGGTTAATAGTTGAGAAGATGAAGCAAGGAAACTATATCCAGAGTCATTGTTGGCTTCTCCCCAAGCTGGGATCATCCCTATGGTTTTTTGTTATCATTGTATCTGTTAGTCATTTAGTTTTACAGCATGCGAACTTGTTAAAAATGAAATATTTTTTGTGATTGGGAAGGGAAAGGATCTTGGGCAAAAGCAGGTGAAGTTTACAGGTGTATTTATTTCTGGAGTTCAGAAATATGGACTGTATTTTGGTTTATGATTAAAGCAGGTACCATCTGAAATTAATTATTGGTGTCAATCTGTTCCTTTCTTTCCAGAGTCTGTTTCATCTCCAAGATTTTTTGTCAGACCTGTAAACGCCATGTCTGAATAATCAACTTTCTCAGCTCAAAATGAAGTCATCTAAATAGCTTTCTTCTGCAGCAATATTCTTCCTAAAATACAGTGATTGTAGTGACATACAAACATTCCTTGGGTAGTTTACTAATGCCTTTTAGAGTGCCATAATAAGTAGTGCTAATTTTACTTGGTATGTACATTTCACTTAATTGTTACTTCTGCACATAAAATCAGTTTCACTATTTCTGTTCATCAGACCTGACTGTGATTAGTAGTTTTGTGTGTCACGTACGCTGAGGTATAGATACATCTTTACCTAAATGTAGTCGTTTTATCTGTGTATCAATCTCCTCTGAGTTTTTGGCTTTTCCTTAGGTGTATAGACTGTAGATTCTGGGTTTTTTTTTATTAATCTGAATCACAAGAAAACTGTCATTGATTGCATAATCAATGTAAAATAATCACTTGTAAAATGGTGAGCGTACCCATATTAATTAAAGGCAACCTAATGGGCTGACAATAAATGGCTTAAATGGTGGTGCTTCTGATTTGGGTAACAACAGTGGCATAATTTGTGCTCAGTCAGACTTGTGTTATTCAGCATGCAGAATATCTTGCATGTTGTATCTGAAGTGATCTATTTGGAATAGCAATTTTATTTGACACCTTTCATACCATACATTACTGCCAGCTTACACATTTAGTTTATAGCCTAGCTTTACTGTTCTGAAGCATCATCTGGGAAAAGGAGGTTTTAATCCTATGCCTGACAAACTTGTAAAATGCGAAGCTAAACTCTGTGTTATGAAACAGAAAGTAACACTGTAAAGGCATGTGAGACTTAGACCTGAGCTCAGTCACTTTGAACTTACGAGTCCTTTAAGTGCTTTTCTGTATTTGGAGACTTCCCATGTTTCAGGTTATTGCACACCTCAGGTACACTCAGGAAACATGAAGCTGCCTGGACCTGAGGCATAGTAGCCTGGGAGCAGGGACAGCAGACCTATTAGTATCCTTTTGGAGGTGCAGTGCATCTTCCATTACAGCTCTTTCAGATGTATTATTCTTTCTGCTTGTGGGGGGGTAACTTCAAAATGAGAAATGGGGCACAATTGATTGGTACAAATGGGAAAAGAAGCAGGCTTAGGACTCCAGTCTGCATCAACTACAATTCTACTTGTCCTGATTTGGGAACAGATGGTTTCTGTCATGTGAGGACATACTTGTATAAGAAGTAGGGCTAAGGCAGCTGTTAATGTTGGTGCAGAATTCAGTGATCCCAAGGTAACAGTAATGGTAGAAATATAGACTGATATTACCATTCCTAGCTATGAAATTCTGCAAAGGTGTGATTGCTGTGGGTAGAGTGCCTCCATTAGCACCTCCCTGTGCCTTGCATGTTCTCCTGGATGCATGAAAGCACAGATCTTCCCTTTGTGTTTCTCACCAGGCAGTCACATCCCGGCTAGTTCCACCCGTGATCAAAATGGTCTTCTTGTGTGTGGGTGCTGGGCAGGAGGATCATACATTTCACTTAGTATGCTACTCTTTTGTTTCCAAAGGACGGTTACTTCATTGGTTTGATTTGGAATAGAATAGAATAGCATAGCATAGCATAGAATAGAATAGTTCCAGTTGGAAGGGACCTACAACTATCATCTAGTCCAACTGCCTGACCACTTCAGGGTTCACCAAAAGTTAAAGCATATTATTAAGGGCACTGCCCAAATGCCTCTCAAACACTGACAGGCATGGGGCTTTGCCTACCTCTCTAGGAAGCCTGTTCCAGTGTTTGACTGCCCTCTCGGTAAAGAAATGTTTCCTAATGTCAAGTCTGAACCTCCCCTGATGGAGCTTTGAACCATTCCCATACGTCCTATCACTGGATCCCAGGGGGAAGAGCTCAGCACCTCCCTCTCCACTTCCCCTCCTCAGGAAGCTGCAGAGAGCAATGAGGTCACCCCTCAGCCTCCTTTTCTCCAAACTAGACAAACCCAGAGTCCTTGGCCGCTCCTCACAGGACATGCCTTCCAGCCCTTCCACCAGCTTTGTTGCCCTCCTCTGGATGCATTCAAGGACCTTTACATACTTCTTAAATGGTGGGACCCAGAACTGCACACAGCACTCAAGGTGAGGCCGCACCAACGCTGAATACAGCGGGACAATCACCTCTTTTGACCGGCTGGCTATGCTGTGTTTGGTGCACCCCAGGATGCGGTTTGCCTCTTGGCTGCCAGGGCACACTGCTGGCTCGGACTGAGCCTGCTGTTGACCAGCACCCCCAGGTCCCTTTCTGCAGGGCTGCTCTCCAGCCACTCCTCTCCCAATCTATACTTGTGCCCAGCATTACTCCATCCCAGGTGCAGAATCTGGCATTTGTTCTTGTTAAATTTCATGCTATGGATGATTGCCCAATGCTCCAATCTATCCAGATCCCTCTGCAAGGCCTCTTGTCCCTCCAGAGAGTCAACAGCACTTCCCACTTTAGTATCGACAGCAAACTTGCTAACGGTGCATTCAACTCCTGCATCCAGACCGTTGATAAATATATTGAACAGAACTGTAGCCCCATTCACTGCAACCCTCTGAGCCCTGCCAGTTCTTTACCCAGCGCACCGTGAACCTGCTCATCTCACAGCTGGACAGCTTGTCCAGAAGGATTCTGTGAGGGACAGTATCAAAAGCCTTGCTAAAATACAGAAAAACTACATCCTCTGCTTTCCCTTCACCCACCAGGCGGGTGACCTTATCATAAAAGGATATCAAATTGTTCAGACAGGACTTTCCCTTCGTGAACCCATGTTGACTGTGCCTGATGATTGCGTTGTTCTTTAAATGCTTTTCAATAGCACCCAGTATGATCTTCTCCATAATTTTTCCAGGCACTGAGCTTAGACTAACAGGTCTGTAGTCTCCTGGGTCTTCTCTTACACCCTTCTTCTTAATTGAAATAACATCGGCTAGCTTCCAGTGTGCGGGGACTTCCCCAGACTCCCAAGACCTTTGGCAGATGATCAAGAGGGGTCCTGCTGTAACATCTGCTAGCTCCTTCAGTACTCTGGGATGAATCCCATCAGGCCCCATGGACTTATGAACATTCAGCTGATACAACTGCTCCCTTACAATTTCAGTGTCCTCAAATGGAAAATCACTGTTCCCACAGTCATGATCCTCCAAATCAGAGGACCGGGCAGCCCAAGGTCTGTTGGTATTATTAAAGACTGAGGCAAAAAAAGCATTGAATGCCTCCACTTTTTCTTCATCCCTATTTGTCAGGTGTCCATCTTCAACAAGTATCTGTCCAATGCTTTCCTTAGACCTCCTCTTGCTATTAGCATATTTTAAAAAACTTTAAAAAACCTAAAACACTTTTGTTTCTTACCTGTAGAGTTGGCTGGCTGATGAGTTGACAGAGTGTGAATTCTGTCTTTTATAAGTCTTACCATTTATTTCAGCTGCAGATTAGGAAAAAAACCCACAATTATGCCAACAGAAATAATTTTTTAATTGAAGCTAAATAAAATCTTAATGGTTTATGGAAGCTTTCAAATAAGTGGTGTTTGTTTAATGTTATCATCATCATTTATTCTACCACCGGAATGGAAGGGGCTCAGCCCCTTGTACTGTGTGTATTTTACTCTTTACTTTTCCCTGCAAATATTCCTTGTCACTGTCATGTAGGAAGCGACAAGCATTTTTTAGGTACAATGCAGTCTGTCCTGCTGTGGTTCAACATATGGAGATAGGCTAGTACCCTAGAAATCCTTTTTGGACAAAGGATTCTGGGGTCTAACGATTGTGAAAGTCTGCATTGCAAGGGAGACAAATAAAGTAAGCTGCTGTCTCTTTTTAGTACACGAAGTAGGCATTCACTTAACAGTTGGTATTGCAGTAATGTTGTCCAGAGTTAACAGCTGCTGTGGCCCCAGCATTCTGGAAATCCACCTATCTGTAGACAAAGTGAGGATTTTTTGTGACCTTCTTGTGTAGTTCACTCTTACGAGTATGTCAGAAAACGCATGAGTTCTGAGAGTGGGGCTTAATCCTGCATTTATCTGAGGAGTCTTTATTTGCAGAAGGTCCCACTGAAACCAAAGGCTTTGTTGTCATAAATAAGGATGTAGAGGGTAAGATTCCTTCTTTTGGGCTCAGACATGTCAGATACTATCTTTCTTTGATAAGAGGAATTTTCTTCTGAAATTTATTAATGAACGCCCTTCAAAGATAAAGGAGTTTGAAGTCTTCTTGTTAAATGCATGTTTTTTCACTACCCTGTTTTCAGCTGAGGATATTTTTGCATAGTAAGGGATTTACTCATATTCAACTAGATATGATTGGCCATTGCCAGAGGCAATTGAATTTGATGGCTGAATAATGATCTGATAACTTAGGACAAATCCTGCTTATAATGGAAGCAGAGGAAGTGAGAAATGCAGGCACACTTACTCCAGTGCACGAAAGCCAGGTACATTGCATTTTCAGTGGTTATTTACTTATTTATTTAAATTCAGTGTTTAGGAAACAATGAAGAAAAGCTGAGTGTCAGAGACCGTACTTGATGAATTTCACTTCAGCTCTCTTCTTACCTTGTGATTGCAGTACTTAACTTACATAGGATGTGGTCATATGAGATGTATGACAAATTGATTTTTTAATAACCTGGTGAGTCTGCTTCTGTTGTATGGTGTAATGAGTTATTATCTTTAATGACTAAAGGAATACAAGTACCCAAGTTGAACCGGTGTTAGAACTAATTTTATTTTGAAATCTAATTTGTTAGATGTTAGGACAGGAGCCAAATACATTAAAGTAATATAATTAATTATGGCAAATATACCTTCTTAAAATGAGGTGAAATCTTGTAGAGGTCTATAACTCTTGCTGAGTGTGAGCAAGATACAGTTTATTCTGACTGATCTTCCTCCCTGATACATAACTGAATGCACTAGTGCTCTATGTCCAGCATAAGTGTGTTTGTGTCTTCTCTATAAATACTATTTTATGGTATATTTTTGAGATGATAGACTGAAGTTCTTCAGAAAGTAGATGTGGAATTAGCTCAGTTTTGTTTTGTTCTGATTTATATTTTCCGCCACATTCTTTCTGATTCTCAGATATGAAAGTAGTGGAGGTAGTATGGTTGTCTGTAGTTTTTGCTGCTTGCCTTGAAAGTGGATTCCGTCCAGCTGGTTGTAGTTTACACAGCCAGCTATTGCAGTTGTGCTGAAAGGTATAACCGTTACCGTTTGTGACAGCTATGAATTTTGCAAAAATGTTTTTAATCATGTTTATGAACTGTAAATGTGTCTTTTGCAGGTTAGAATTCCAAATCTGAGAAAATAATTAGCTATAAAAGTTACAGGTTCCATACAAACCTCTTATTTCTTTTAAATAGCTCTCACTCGGTTGTCGTCTTGGGCCTTTCTTTCAGCTTCATTTTTTTGCAGCTTTTGGTGCCATAGAATTTTGATAGAAAAGACTGAGGAGAGAGAAGCATATCAAATGTATTTATATGGCATCATAAAAGAAATCTTTTTATTTTTTATATTTGTGGCAGATATTTTTTAAGTGACTCGTGGCAGTAAGCAATAGCTTTCTAGGTGTTTTGCCCCTTTCCTCCTACCTGTATGGGAAGTTCTCGTTTAGCATCATCTGTCTGTAAAAGACTATCATAGAGATAAGGTTTCAGACTATGTCTTTGTGGGTATGGGGTTTTTTTTGCTAGTTAATGTATCATTTCCAATGAAATTTCAATATAAGAAAACAACCTAAAAACTTCTGCCTCTACAGAAGTGGTTTCTACTGTGTATTTACATATCGAAAATACAGAGTAATTCAGTAGATTTTGGCAAGAGAACCTTACATTAAATATAAATGAGGAAATTAGATAGGACTTTCCATTCCAAAAATTTGTGTGATTACAATTACATAATAAGCTTGTCATAGCACAAAGAATTTATGTCGGAATTCATTAGTGTAGCTCTAGTTGATTTCCAGTGAATCTGAAGTAGCTAAAGTGGGTACGCTGAATGGGCGCAGCTGCATTGGGGGTTTTATTCCTTTTCTTTTCGGTAGCATTGTCAAGTGCCTATTGCATATAATTAGCATTATATGATATAAGAGAATCTTGCTTTCTGTATTAATAGTTAGCTTTTTATGACAAAACTAAATTAAAGTGATGGGGTAGAAACAAATCCATCTTGCATATCTAAAAAAAGTCTTCTATTTTAGTCACCCACTTTATGATACCTTTAAAATAGTATTATTTATGAATTTGTGGGGTGGAATTAAACATTTTTAATTCCTCCTCTAGTAATTACAGGAAGTATCATACTGCTTTTCGTTACAGTGGTTATTTCTTGACTTTGTTGTTGCAGTATGTTTCAACTTCAGTATCTCAAAATGTTGCCATGAAAGATAATGTGAAAAATTATCTAGTTCCTTCCAGAATAAGCACAGGATTCTGATTAGAGGAAAGACCATGGATGGGGGTGGAGCAAAAGGGCTGTGGGGGAACAGAATAGCTCAGGTCTGATTTGGCTGCTTTTCAAAACTTCCATTTTGGGAAAAAGCTGTTAGTGCTTGGCCCTACAGAGAACGTAAAACATAAGAGAAAATATCCCTCTGTGGTATGTCACACTTCAGAATTAAATAGTTTTCATGATTCAGTATGTGTGCAGAACTCCACTTCAGCTCTGGTAGTCCAAGGTGGTTTAATTTCAGCCTTGCTAAACAGTGACGATATTTATGTTCTGCTAATTCTACCAGTGCAGCTGTTGTGACACGTTTGCCTAACCCCACTGCATAAATGCAGCTAAAGAGCACTCACCGTAACGATGGCAAGAGCACGGCTGCATTCAGTAGCTCTCAGAAGGAACTCCAGGTCTGTGATGGGGGACAAGGGAGGGATGATGTCGCCACAGCCTGCCTTTCTGGCCAGGCTAGAGTTGTTAGCTCCCTAATGGCAATTCCCTTCCTCTCCTTGACCTGGCACCTGGGATCTCCTCTGCCCCCTCTGAGAATTGTTGGCAGCTCATGTTTCTGTGTACTAGCTAATTACTTCAGTAAAAGACGGGCAGTTTCATTCTCTCGTACGCAAACCAGTCACATAATGTGTGTGTTGAGGGGACAGAGGAGTGAGGCGACATGCTTGTAATGTAATATTCAAAAAGGGAAATGGAAAAACTGACTGCCACAGAGCAGTAAAAAACAGAATAATGGGGTAGTAGGAGGATTGCAGAGGAGAAAGACAAGACTTGGGTGCTTTAAAAGAAAAGAGGAGGGAAAATATTAGGAAGAAGAGAAGGGGGTTGGGAAGAGGCTGAGAACATAGAAGGAGAAGGGAAGGGGTCAACATCTTCATTTTCTCATTGTTTTTTGAGGTTGCTTCACCAGGCAATAATTCAGCTATCAGACCTTTAGCTTGCATTTAGCTGGCACGCCTTTAGGTTACATTTTCTAACTGGAAACATCCAATACACTTCATTTTTTCCCCCCACAAAGCTTAATAAGAATACAAACCCCACCATGCACTGTAGCTGCATCCAGCATCCTCACTGCTGGATTCATTAGTTTGATGGTTTAAATACCCTGACTATTTTCATTTCAGCCTCCGGTTGTCTTTGGATTGAAAAGCTGGGAAGGGAGGAGTGATTGCTGGGTTGTGACTGAGGTTAGCTTCACAAGTCTGGTGCCCTGCAGCTCTGCTCCAAGCCCCCAGACTCCTTCACCATTTTGTCAGCTGGTTCTCCCTTTCAGGTGCTGAGCTCCGGCACTTCTAAAAGCCGTGTGTTTTTCAGTGATCTGTTTCCCTGTACCCGTATCTGTGTGCTGTCATCTGTAGTTAACTGCTTTGTTCACACCTTGGTTGTTCTTTCCTTGTGTCAAGCCCGTTGCAGCCTGAGAGAAGAGCTTTGCCTATTCCCAGTCTTTCCTTCAGCTGCTCTCTCCCTCCTTCCTTCTTTGATTTTGAACTCTCTGCACATGCTGTTTCCTTTTACACTCCTATCAGCCAGTGTTCGTCGGTAGGGTTTGATATGAATTATGTGGTATTTTGGTATAATTGCTGAACACTGTTATTTATACTTGCTGTACCAATGCTGTTGATGTATGTATAGAGGAAGACAGCATTTCCGCCTTAGTCCAAGTCAGACGCACAGATAGAAAGACAGTATACCTAACATTACTTCTCTTTCAGTGGCACATAAATTTATTGCTTATCACATCGTTAGTACCACCTTCTTATTCAAAATGAATAAGGAAAAAGGACCAGGTAGAAAATCAAATGTAGAATTCCCTATTTTTTTTAAGAAAGCACGGTTGTTTGCATAAAAGAAAGGGCTTTGTGCACAGAGAGTATGTATGTCTAGTGTGATCTTAAGTGTAGATTTATGAATACAAGCATGTGTATAAATTCTGGTTTATGCACAAACTGTATTCTGTATTGCAGGCAGACTCTGAACATGTGAACACTTCAGGAGGGGAAAGCAGTAGTTGTCTGGCTCTACGTTTTCTTCTTGGCTAGACTCTGCTGTAATTCAAATCCCCTGCTGTAATGAGTCTCCATTTCTTGCTGATAACCCACATGTGCAATCTAACGGTTGGACGTGTATCTAAATACTGAGAGAAGCATTAATAATTCACAGGAATTTAGCTGGGAAAGCTCTCTTTATTAAAGCATGTCCCTTTTACTCACTTCATGGAAGAAAAAGGGTCTGCAAGGGACTTGTGTGCTTTCTTAACGTCATTGCTGCTCATTGTGAATAATTCCGATGTCATTTAAACCCTATAGTTAAGCTCTTCTAAAGCATCTGTGCTGAAAGGCAGCTGTTTGGTGGTGTGAAAAGAAAGAAATTGGACTGAATTTTTACAACGTGGATGATAAAGTTGTGGCCTATACAGCTGTTAGAAAGGTTTAACCGCAGTCATTGGTATATATACCTACGCTGCTTGGGGGTGAACAAACAATCAGGGCCCCAGCAAAACATGGAGCGTGGTCTCTGGTTGTTGGGCAGCACTATAACCCTGGAAAGACAGGAAACTTCAGGTGAAGGAGTGCTTCAGCAGAGTCTTTTCCACTGTGACTGTTAAATGGTGGCCTTCTTCCAACAGTGGAGACAGAGGAGAAGCTGAAATGCCAGAGTCAGCTGGTAGCTTTTCACATGTGACAGCACAGCCACAAATCCAGTAAAACATCAGCGCTAACCTCAAGACCATCAGAAATGGGCTTTGGGGAGTGAAAGATAATCCTGTGACAAAGTTGAAAGGAATGGCTTGTACAGGCTGTTTATAGAAAGGTTGAAAGCTGCTTTTTTCTCTCGCCCCCCTCCCTTTTTTGAATTAACGGTGCCTACCATGCTGAGATAAGGGTGAGATAGGAGACAGTCTGGTAGCGAGTCCTCTGCCATTGTGTCTTTTTTCCTCTTTCTCCTCCCTGGTGACCAGAGCAGGCAGTGGGATTAGTGAAGAGTTTGGCTGCTTGCTTGGGAAGATGTGTTAGGTGAGCATTTGAATTTTGGCTGAAAGGTAACTGTGTGCTGTGAAGCACAGGATATACAAGAAAGATACAGTGTGACTAAAAGACCACACGCTCACACTCCTTCTCCTAATTCTTTGGGGTTTTTTGCATCCTGGATTCTTAGCTTAGGTTTGGTTGGTTGGGGGTTTTTTTGTCTGTCATCTATGAAAAAATACCATTATCATTGTAAGAAAAACCAGATGTCTCAAAATGTGCCCAGCATTCAAGCTCAAGCATTAACTGATGATCCTCAATTCCTCCCCCTATTTTGCAGAAGGACAGAATTCCTTCACCCTCAGGTCACCAGGGTCATCATGGCTCTGCAGTTTTCCAGCACTCATTGTCTACCACTTCTTTGATAGAAATTGCTGTTATTTCCATTTTCTTCACCTCCATAGGACAAAATACATCTCAAATTTAACCTCTCTGCAGCAGCCCGATCAAACTGTATTCCTAATTCTGTTTCTATTGACTAACGAGTAAATGAGATTTTCCTTTCTCTTTTTTAGTAAGCCTTCCACATTCTGAGTAGCCCTCTCAGCTGTGCATATATCATCTCTCCTTTCTAAATTTGTTGTGTTATTGTAACCCCACTTTCACTGGCATTACTCATCACAAAGCATAGAGTTAGCTTAATTTAAAGAAAGAGTGACTTGCTTAAGGAAAAAGAAATAAAAAATATTAATTTCTTAATGCAGTGCTCTTGCCACATTTCATTAACAAAGCTGAAACATGAAGACTAGAAAGTAAACAATATATAAATAGTTAGGAAAGATCAGGGGAAAGCAATATACAATAATACAAAATGCAATAAATAAATGTAAGTTTAGTTGCACTGCTGAATTGATTTTTCTGTCTAGGAATTTTTCAAGTAAAATATTGGCTGAGATTTCCAGACATGGGTGCCTAGTGAGGCACCTCAGCTCCAGGATTTGGGAAGCTAAGCTGCCATCCTGCAGCCCCAGCTTATGTTAGCTAGTGAACAGTACGCCAGAACAAGAAGCCCTCTACCTTTTGGCTAAAGAGGGAATGAAAAACAATTTGCCATACATTTGCCTTAGGCTTTAAAAAGACAGTCCAGCCTGATACATTTATTTATGCTTAAATAAACAAACAAACAAACAAACTGTCCGTGCATATGTCATCAGCTGAGATTGCTGTGCCACGCTGCCATTTTCCATTTTGGGAAGATTATCATCTTGGCAATCAGATTCAGTATTCAATTTACTGCCCAGTCTGACCAACGAGATCTGTCCATGTGGAACAGCTGCCAAGACAGTTAACCCCTGTTCTGTTCTTGTGCATTAGAAGGGAATAATCGTTGTGAATCGCTTCCCATTTGTCTTTATTGTAGTTGACTTGAATTCATTTCTGTCCTCTCCTTCAATCTGTCACTTTTTGAATGAATTACTAGATTGAATGTTAAGCCTAAGCTCCTCGGCAATATCCCAATTTTAAAGCTACATTTTTATGACATAGGTGTAATTTTTTAAATAAATGATAAGAAAACCAAAACCTCTCTTTTCTTTGAAAAAAAAATTCTGCTCTGAAATTGAGTGAGTGTACACCACTCCCGCCAGCTAGTTTTGTCTTACTCTTTCTGCAGCATAATTTTTCTGATTTTTTTTCCCCGCTGTGGCTCATGCCAGTTTAGAATTTAGAAAGAAATTTGTTTTAATCTTTTTAAAAGTTTGTAGCTTAAACAGATAGAATTCTTCATCAGTAGCATACAGCGTGTTAGCACCGAGTAGTATTTTTGAGAATGGCTTTTTGAAATACGTATTGCTAGAGGATTATTTCTCACTTTGGTCGACTTAATCTCTCCATAGTTCCATGAACATAATTTATGCATATCTAATTTTAATTATTAATGAAGCTGAGCCCAGCCTTTCCTTATTGGAGTAAAGGACCAAGAAGGAGAGAGAGAATGCTTGTTCAGCACACGCTTCCCTGGCACGGGACAGGTTTCGTTTTGCTGGCATTTCACCTCTGAGTGCAGTGCAGGGGGGAGAGAGAGATACTCAGCTTCCAGGGTTCATTGCTGTGGTTTATGTCACCCACTGAATATAGAACAGAATTCTGCCAAGCGACACAGTAATTCCTATGTGGAAATAGATGCTGTGCTCCGCTCTCAGGCTAGCAGCTGCCTGCTTTGATATATGGGCTTCAGCCGGGAGGCAGTCACATGACCTTGACATAAAACTGCTCAATTCCTTCTAAAAGTTCTCTGTATTTTCAGTGAGTGTCACCAAATGAAGCCAAACAGCTCTCTTCTTGAAGAGAGCAGGAAACAATCTGTGATATCATTTTGGTATGGATTAACCTAAGAGTTGGCTTTCTGATTTGTTTTTTAAGCTGCTGGCCTTTAAAAACTGATAGTGATCACTTGACTATGCTCAAAACAAATGTAATGTCTTTGACTCTTTTAGAGTGGTGAATTGCAGAGGTTATTGGCATTGCAGTTGTAACTGCTCATGGTTGACTGAGAATGTGTCATAGTGAGATGATTTGTTGGTCTTTGTGCTGTGCCTTTGAGCTTTATCTGTACTGGGAACAGGATGGATAAAAGACTCTCACTTCTTAGACGAAGGGAGGATCCTGCTTCTTTTCAGAGATGCTTTTGGGATTGAAGGAGAAAGCTTGTTCTGTTCTTCGCTTCGAAGAGATGCAACAAGTATGAAGAGCCTGAGAAGACTGCTACAGTTTGTCTTAGAAATGAGTTGAATAATGAAATGACATGAGTTGAATAGATAACACTGTAACAGAATGCAAAATAGTGAAACCTGATAGAGAAGAGAATCTGTAGTTTCTCTTAATCTTGTACCATAGCATGTGGCAAATCAGTATGCAAAACACTTGAAACCCCAAAAGTTCCCAAATGCTGCTCTCGTGGTGCATGCTTTGGCTGTGGAACTCACTGATATAAGATGATAGCAACATCAAAGACAATTTTGGCTTCTCTATGATAAGACTACCCACTGGTCAAATATCAGAGGAAAAGAAAATCTCTCTTGCTTTGTGACTTAATCTGGTCTTTGTCTGTAAGGAGTCAGTTGACATTCTTAAATTAACTTTCATGGGTGCGTTTTGCTTATTGGGCTTCCTTTGGATGTGTCTGGTTTTTGCACAATGTCAAAGGCAAGCTACTGGAGTGGTGGGCACTTAACATTTGATTTAGTACAACAGTTCTTCTGTAGTAGAATCCTAGAAATTATGGTACTGAACTTGGAATAATAAATATGATTGACAATTTAACCCATGCTTTCACGTTGCCATATGGCATCACTTCATGTCATGGTAGCTCTGATCCTACTTGGAGTTGCCCAACCTCTGTGGGGTAGTTTCAAAGTACTCCAGTCATTGATCATGCCTAAGTCCTGTGCTGTTGATATTAATAGGGGAAAGGCTCTTGTTTTCTTAGGCACCAGCAATTGCTGTAGGTGCAATCTAGAATAAGCCTGTTTCCATTAATCTTCTTACAAGTAGTGGTAGTGCAGCTTCAGTGGCATAGAATTAGCTAACACAGGAAGAATGCCATCGCCAACTAAGGTGCTGTCATGCTACAACATCGCTGTTCTTTAACCAGGGAGAAACGAAGGTGACATTTGGAGCAGAATTCTCCTACCAGCTGTGAAGCAATGCTTTTACAGTATCATGCGCTTGCCTCATGATGTCCTCTTGCATTTATAAAATGGTCCTGTGTGTATATTTTAAAATAACACTAATTAAGAGGGATCTTAATAGAACATGAGGGAATAAATATCATTTGAATACCTCTGTGAGAAAGCATGACCCAGAGGTTTTACTACTAAAGTGTAGTGGAAAAGAATACTGAATAAAGCATAGTCGTTTTGAGGATCTGTCTTGTTTTTCTCCCTATTCAAATGCAGAGAGTACAAGCTCAATGATCTTTTTTGTTCTTGCTCTTCATTTCTTTTGGCATTTTTTATGTGCTACCTTTTCTTTATTAAATAGGAAAAAAAAAAGTATTTATTTCTATCCTTCATCATCTCTAGCTTTGTTAGGTTCTTATGTAGTCACTTTGCTCTGACCTGAACACTGCTAGTTACACAGGACTCTAAGAAAGTTGCAAATAATAGTTACAGTCTTCAAAAATATCTTTCTTCATAATTGCAGGAATGGTAAGTTAACAGAACTTGGGCTCCCAAGTATCACTGTAAATAATTTTGAGCCTTTGTCTTTCTTATGGGGCTCTCTTGTGGGACTTATGCATGTCAGGGAGCAGTAAGAATGGATTGCTCCATAAGGGGAGGTGAGCTAGGAGCTTTAATCTTAGTGGCAGAACTAGCGCAAACTAAACATTTGAGAAACAGAACTAACAACATACTAGCAAGATATCAAGTGAACTGTAGATGCAGATACCGAAACCATTGTGAACACACTTGGGATTGTAAGGATTGTAACTTCACAGAAGCGCCAGCAATTAATCGTTTCATAAAAGGAAGAATGACATTAAGGTGATTAGGAAAGAGAGTCCTTGCATTCTTGCACTTGAACTGACCGTTCAGTTTTGTATGCTCTTAAAAGCTAGTGGGCATCACTTCCATTGTGTAATTTACTTTTAGTCCAAAGTGTATATATAGAATATAGTAAAAGCAGCTTTAGCTGCAAGAATTCAGGGAGGCTGACAAAGTTAAAAAAAAATTTTTTTTGCTCATCTTCCGTTTTTTATTGTATAGGCAGAAAGTGAAAAATTGGGATTGTTTTTCCTTCTTAAAAAGAAATGTTTTGACATTAACTTTTGACAAACTAAGACTGATGACTCTGATGTTGCTTGCTGTTGTTGATTGTCTTTGAAGATGCTGGAATTTTCTGACTTTCTCGTTGGCTGAGGAGAAAATGTGGAGCTATTAGAAAAGGGAACTTTTCCTCAGCCCATTTAAAATGAATTAGCAGATGTTAACAAAAGGAAATAATGGTTAGACATTGAAATGTTCTTAGATCTATGGCTAAGAATTTTGTTGACCTTTGTAATGGCAATCTCCTGTCATCCGTGTGAATCTACTGAAATAGAAAGTGTAATCTCACTTTTTAATTATGTGCACACACATTGCTTGCGCATGCACAAAACAGACGCAGGGATAGATTATTTTTTGTTGTTGTTTTTGACAAAGCATATGGCTTACTCATTATGTGTGCATATGCCTGTGTGGACAGAGGGGTGAGAGAGGAGGTGGAAAAAGGACACCAGCTGGTTGTTTTTCTTGACCTGTGTTTGGACTGTCCTGTTGCAATAATGTTTCTGTTCTAACCCACAGACATTTCTGCACTTTCCTAAATTTTACAGAGAAGATTGCAGATGTACACTTCAATCATCTGTCATTGCAAGAAGACTGAAAAAATACTTTGCTTATTATTTTACAGGAATAGCTGGTGGATGAAGTAAGGAAGCTTAAAAGTAAAGCTAAATATCAGCTACATTGAGATGCAGTACTTGGCCAGGTTTAGAACTGAGAAAGTTAGTAAATTACATTATTGAATCTGGTCCACATGTTATTTAGTCTAAGTCTACACTGAAGAATCTCCCTTAGTCTGGCTGTGTACAACATTTTCCAGGAAGTGTATGTAATACTAAAATTCATTGAAAATTGAGTAGATTTGGTCCTGAATTTTCATTTTTAATTTCCAAAAATTTTCCAGAACCACCTTCTTGCATTTTCTAGGAGATATCCCAAGTTGTCCTGAGGGGACCTGTGTGTTGGGGGAGTGACTTGCTGTCTGGTTTTTTGGTTTGTAGTCTCCTAAGGGGAAAGGATTCATTTATAGTTGTATGTTGATTGTTATACAGCATGCATGAATTTGTGGGGGCCTTCTACTTCAAAAAAGTAATCCATGGGTCTGCAGGGATTCTTGAGGTAACTGCTGTTATATAGAGTGCAAGAGGTATACTGGATTAAGGGAGTGCAGCATCTGCATATATAGTGCGTTCTAAGGGCTTTTCATCCAGTAATGCAAAATGAAGACCAGTAATAAGCCGACAGGGCAGTTTGTTAGTCCTCTACTAGTATTTAGAGACTTAAAAGTATCCACGTACTACTTAGTTGTGTTTTTTTTTCCTTTAATATGATCTGATTATGCACATACAAATTGTCCATTATCAATATGTGTCTTGGCTAGATGCTGTCTCCAGAGCATTTTTATAGAGACAGCCATGTGGCTGAGGGTATGGTAGTAAAGGGCAATGTATGTCTATGTAATGAGGTAAGATTCAAGAAAAAAAATGTTATGATGAAGGAATAACACCATAATATTTTCTTTTACATTTGAGATATGGGAAGAAGGGAACTGCTCATCTGACTGAGATATAAAGCATTGTACAGCAGGTCACAACCTTTCAAATCCAGCCCAGGTTGTTAGCAGCACATCTGTTGCCATCTAATTTATATCTGCCTCTATGTGTAAAGACTTGGTGAGGAGTCAGCCGAATTCCTGTTGAAAAACAGGATATTGACAACTTCACTTTCATTGTATGGAGCAACTAAGCAGGCTTGGACATGATGGCTGTGTGGATGACAGATTACCTAGAACTTTGGTTACTGTAAGAAGGGGATGGATTGATTCTGTAAAGAGCATGTTTCGCTTTTAGTGCTGAAACATAAGGTAAACCTACACAGGGACTACTAGATTTCAGATGGTTGGGGTTTGCTTTTTGACGATCCTTTTGACTGTCCTGATCAAATCTCTTCCTGGTGATTACTATCATCATACTTACTTTGGTTTTCATTGGTGTAGAACTCTTGAGTCCTAGTGAGGTTCTTATTGTACAAATACAGAATCGGAAAATGAGCAGGACTGCTTTTTGTAATGGTTTTCATCAGCAGATCAAAAAGCGCTTTTCGAAAGAGCTAAATACCCTTAGGCCAATGTTATTAACGGAGTAACCACGTCACAGGCAATGAAATCACTCCTTGCAGGCCCTCCAGCAGACCAGCATCATGTTGAGGATAGAATCTAGGTCTTGAGGGTCACACTATTCTCTTGTTCATGCATCCACTAACACGTCAGGCCTTATTATCGAGGAGCTGATTACCTTCAGTTTCTTTTGATTTCAACCAAAGTACTGAATGCCCAGTATTTAAAAAAATGAAGCCCAGCTTAGCAAAAATGCCCGCAACAGCCTGTATTTTGACATGGAAGGCTGTGTTCCCTTTATGAAGCTATTGTGTTTTTTCTGTAAATGGCTGAATATTGAAAGTATTCACACCAGAGATAGATGGAATTTATATGCATGTGCTGTAATTCCTATTGTAAAGAGTAGAAAGGCATTGTGAGAAGTGATGAACATTCTGGACCCCTTGTCCAGAAATGAGATGATCTGTTCTCATCAAATCCATACTGTGAAATTAATATTATAATAGATATTGTATTAGCATTATTTATGAGTTGTGATTTATGGGAGTTGATAACATGGAAATCTTAGATGGTATACTCCCTCTGTTTTCTTGTTGTATATATAAGTCATTCATTATGTGAGAAAAAAGTTCATGTAACTTGTCTAGAGGAAATCTGTAATGCTTACTAAGTGAACAAGAGGCTCTTCTTTCTGGTTTCCCTTCATTGATTGATTCTTCATGTAGATATTGGGTTGTTATTAAAAATTCATTTGGGACTAGAAGCAATTTGGGAAGTTTTTGTGAATAGCTGTGTAGAACATCTTCATTCTCCTAGCTAGCTGGCAGAAAAAAGAGAATTTGCTCTTAAGGTCTTTCTGGGGCTGCTTTGCACAACTTTGCCCACATGAAAGAGCCATAGGTTTGGGTCACTTGGAAATTCAGCCCACCTAGGGCATGGCCAAACAGCCTCTCTCTCTTGGCTGTTTGTGTAGTCCACAGGGAAGATCCAAAATTAGGAAACTGCAAATAAGGTCCTCTCAAATCTTGTACCAATCTTAGCACCTCTAGACAGGGGCTAGCATTTAGGGCCAGAAGATCCAAACTGTTGATGTGAGTATCTATTTTAATTTGATTCCCTGAATATTCCAAACAGACACATTGAGAATGGAAGGATATCAGCTGCTCTGAGAGTGAGAAGTTACACAAGTGAAAATGCTTCTTTTTTTGGGGGGAGAGGCTTGACGGGCTGGGGTGAAGAAATAAACTGAAAGACATATGCACAGCAGTTAGAGAATGGGTTGAAACTCTGCCCTTTTTGCTCTTTGTTCTTGGATTAGTCTGAAACTCAAGCCAGTTAATTTTTCTGGCTGAATTCTGCTATTGTGAACACTCTTGACCCCAGTGGAGTGTATGAAAGGTACATCAGAGTACTTAAGGATAGAATATTGTATATTATCTCTCTTTGAAAAAATGGGGTAGATGACTAAAAGCTATTGATTCTTGGGGATGTCTTTGTTCCTGTAATAGGGAAACAGTCTCTTTTTCTTCTGCTTAATAGGCTCATTGGCAGTTATTCAGGCCTTCATACCTAGAAATCAGCAGATGACTGGCTGGTATGGGTAAGGCTCTCCTAACTCAGGCTAAAGTCAGAGTGCTCCTTCATAAAGTGGTGTATGAGAATTTCCCATTTCCTTTCATTTTAATTAGCTGGTTTTGAATATTTATTTATGGGGTGTTAGCACGCTGAAATGAGAAAGTTGTTTTATGCATGGTTCCCCAGCTTGCTGCCACGTGCAAGAATGAGTCTCTTCTCACTCAGGTATATCTGTGATCTACTTGAGTTTGATTGTTTTGATGTTCTTTTTCTTAATCTGCACATGTCAGTAACTTCCAAGGTCTTAAATGTTCTCACATAGATCTGAGCAATAACACTTCTGTAGCAGCCTTGATAGATTTTCTTAGCAAGAAAGCAAGCATGTGGGGTTGGCTCTTTCACTGGGGACACTTAGGTCCATTCCCACTAGAACTTTACAGGTGATCATCTAAGTAAAGTCTTCCTGAGTTATTTTCTTTGCCAGCACAGGAAAGGAAGTATGGTGCACCTGCAAAACCAGCTGACATATATACCCACCAAAAAAATACTATTAGAGCTGTCACTGGGGAGCCCAGTGTCATCGGTAAGAAGTTAGCCCTCTTTCATTATCCTTGTGTAAGCAGAATAGGTTTCTGCATTACTCACAGTAGCTTTTAATTCTACTTCAAGGCCTAAAAGGAACAAATTTAGATCAGATATGTATTTTTGTGCTTTCAGTTACACTTTGTAAGTGGAACAGTTGGTGCCTTCTTTTGTCAGTTGCGTAGCATGAAGTTCATTCTTTGTGCATTCTTGTTGCAAAGCTACAAGGTGCAGGAATATGTGGTCATTTTCTATTGCATTTAACCAGGGTACAGCCACCTGACAACGTATTTAACACACCTTTGGCAATGCTTCATACTTCAAAAGTGCTTGAAATTCTCTGAGTGCCACTAAGCACCCATATTACAGCAAACCCATGTTATGTAGATCAGCAATTCTGTACTCTTTTGGCTGTGTCTCTGTATTTGAAATGTCTGGGTTTAGCTGCTTTTGCTTTTGTCCAGCTGTTAATTGTTGCACTAAAAAGGTAACGTGTAACTTTTCCCTTTTGGTAGGTGTCAGGAACGTGCTAAATAGAGATTAGACCAAGATCTTGGAACACATTATTCTGTTTCCAACTTGATCTTCCTTGCCAAAAAATCCTCAAAGGGGCAAGGTCCTTCAGCTCACTAGTCTCTAAAATGTGAAGAAAATAGATAGCTACATTTTTGAAGCTGAGTGCATAGGAGTGATTTTCTATATCTTTTTTTATGGCTCCCCAAAAATGTTTTCCTAAAAGTGGTAAGCGGCAGTTAATCTTTTTCTTGAAAAACAGCAGTTCAGCTAATGTGGTGAGAACTGGAATTTCACATACATTCTTAGTAATTTAACAACCTGTATTTCAACACCTGAGATGTGCGGAATGATCCAAGTTGGAAAAAATTGTTGCTATTGTCACCAGTATCCAGTCTTTGAATGGGACTAAGGTCATTTGCATGAGAATGACTCACAAAGGCAGTAGCCTCTCAATCTTCAAGTAACTAAATTAACTTTTTCAGTATGCTCTTTCATTTAGTTGGGTATTGATACAATAACTGGAGAAACTTAGATCTAAACACATGGCCTTGCTTTCTTGCACCACACATACCACGTTTTCTTCCTGTGAACTGGCATACTATTTTCAACTTGTGGAGGTTTACTCCTGTCCTCAAGCCTGAGGGCTTCAGTAGGAGTAGTGGCCAACCTGCAGCTTTCTCTCAAGCAGTTCCTGAACTCAGTCTGTGTCCAACTGAGGAGTACAGTCATTTGAATCCCAAGCTATGGTGGTTGGTGAACCAGCAGGGGCTTCTGGGGCTGAAAATGCCAGGGACCTAGCTGTGTGTTCAGTGGGATTCCTTGGATCCTGCTGCCAGCACTTACCTGTCAGCGGTAAGCTAGGGTCCTTGCCCCTCTTACCATCTCCTTCTTCTACTCTGATTTCTTTGAGTTTTGTGTTATGTATCTTTGCATTATGAAAAATTTAGTATGAAGAGGATCAGGAACACTGGTCTCCTTCCCTCCTTTCTGTGACCCTGGTGAAGTCAGGAGAAGCTATGCTGTTGATTTCACTGCAGCCGGAATTCTATCCTTTCTGTTTAAGAAAACAGTTTATGCTCAGACTCTTTTACCACTTCATTTTCCCATTATAGTCACAGCTAAATGTTCTACCTCTAGTTTTTTGCTATTCAGGAAAAAGTGGGTCAGTTTCTTGTTCTTTATGGGGAAATTAAGGTAGAAATGAATATTTTGAAGTCTTTGTCATCTGTGTAGTTTATTTTCCAGGCCTAGACTTTCAGATGCATATGACAGATTTTCACACACCTGCATATATGGCAATGACAATGACATCGAAAAGACAGGTTCAGAATTAAGTTTAGAATAATGGATTTGAATGTAGTACCTTCCTAAAATGTACTTCTGCCAGCTTCCCCCCAGCCAAAACACATCTGATATCTGGATTAGGTAAGACGCCTTAATTTTATCTGAAAGTTCAACCTAAAAACTGTTTGGAAAGTGATTTACAATCTGTTTTTATTAAGGACACCAGTCTTTTCCTAACAAAAGTATTCCTTAAGGCTTTTTGCCATTCTCAAAATCAGTGAAATGACTGCATTAATATTAATTGGGAGCTACTGCCATCTTTATCAAAGAAATATTTAAGCTTCTTCAAACATTTCCCCTTTTTACAAGGACTGTTAGAAAATGAACTAAGAAACTATCCTGCCTTAGAAACTTCTCTGGAATTTACAGAGGAAACAGCCTTTGAAATTTTTTGCTACAGCAGAAGAATCACCACATACTGCATGTCACCAAGAAAGGATTCATTTAGCCAGAAATTAATCCTGAGCTGCCTCCTTATAAATATACTTGGACAGATCTAATTCTTGTCAGGCACAAAGCAAGTGATGCATAAACAAAGAATCCCAGCACATTTAATTTATGCTCGCTAGCCCTACTTCATTTCTGACCTCCATGTTCCTTCAATGTTTTATGTAGTGTCAGCTGTTCAATTTGAATTTTTAGTGGCCATTTTTAGTTTCTACCTTTTTTGCAGAGGTTACAGAAAAAATGGGAGAGCTGTCTCTGGTGGTTCAGTTTAAACTTGGCTGTACATCGCTGGCAAGTGTTTTAGTATGTGCACAAAAAAATCTGCATGGGCTGAGAATGAATGGAGAAATCTTTAAAATGGTTTTGGAAAACAGGATAGAAAATGTTTGGTTCAGAGTGGCAAGGCAGAAAAAACATTCTTACTGCACAAAAATGTGGCTCTGTCTTAAGCAAGTTGTCCTTCTTAAGGATTTTCCAAAAGCGGGCTGACTACGCTGGTCAATAAAGCAGAACCAAAAGACCTCTGAGTTGGTGTTGATCTGAGTCACTAAGTCCACTTATAACACAGCACAGCCCTCCTGGCTCATGTCTAGAGTCCATCTAGCTTTTCAGCTGCCTCTTCTGAATTTAGGACATAGGTGCCCTGTGCGCCCAGTTTCAGAGTTAGCTTGCCTAGACTGGGCTATCATTGTACAACCAGTGTACTGAAAAGTATCTTGAATTTTCTTCTTGTGTGGGTGAGGGGAGGGGAATGAGGAATAAACCGAAAATGACTGTACTTGACTGAATGGTCTGCCTCATATGTGCCTATCCACATCTGTACTTTGGTTTTGTACAACTTTGGGGCAATAGAATAAATGTTTGAGGAAGTTAACATGCTTATAGAGCGATGACGAAGATGCTTTGCTAGTTCAAAGGTCTTCTAGTTTTACAGGTCAAAGAAGGCAGTGCATCTAGCTCAGATTGTGAATTGACTAGTCTGAGGTCATATGACATGTCAGGAGGCAAATTACAAGTTGAGTCTAAGAATGCTGTATGCCTGACGTAATTGCTATATAGCCTCTACCATGACATCTGGGTTGCATTTCTTTGCAGCAATTATGTTTTTCTTTTTGTGTTGCTTAAAAGTGATCAGAGCAAGAATGACAACATGATTGAGAAAGACCTCAAGGTTGGATTGATGGCAAGTTGAATATGAGTCAACAGTGTGCCCTGGCAGCCAAAAGAGCCAACCGTGTCCTGGGGTGCATCAAGCATAGCATAGCTAACCAGTCGAGGGAGGTGATTGTCCCACTCTACACTGCACTGGTGCGGCTCCACCTCAAGTACTTTGTGCAGTTTTGGGCCCCTCAATATAAGAAGGATATCAAACTATTAGAGTGTGTCCAGAGGATGGCGACCAATATGGTGAAAGGCCTTGAGGGCAAGACTTACGAGGAGCGGCTGAGGACACTTGGTTTGTTCAGCTTGGAGAAGAGAAGGCTGAGGGGTGACCTCATCGCAGTCTATAGCTTCCTCAAGGGGCGCAGTGGAGGGGGAGGTGCTGATCTCCTCTCTCTGGTGACCAGTGACAGGACAGGAGGAAATGGAATGAAGCTGTGTCAGGGGAAGTTCAGACTGAACGTTAGGAAAAGGTTCTTCACTGAGAGGGTGGTTGGTCACTGGAACAGGCTCCCCAGAGAAGTGGTCACGGCACCAAGCCTGTCAGGGTTCAAGGAGCATCTGGACGACACTCTTAGTCATATGATTTAGTTTTAGGTAGAGGAGCAGGGAATTGGACTCGATGATCCTCATGGGTCCCTTCCAACTCGAGATACTCCATGATTCTAAGAGGATGCAAAGAGGGCTAAAAACTCTGCTCAAGACAGCATGAGACTCTCTAGAGTTGCGCAGCAGTGGACTCTGTACAATAGGACACATTCCAAGGCACTGCCTGGAGTAACTACCCTGACATACTGGAGTCTTCAGAACGGACAGAGCCTCTGAAAGCGGATGCAATCCAGGCCTTGGACAGAGTGCCTGGGTGCAACGTGGTGTGGCATATCAGGGTTGCAGTCATGGTTGAGTCACTAAGTCGCCACAAAAGGGGATATGAGGGATATGCACAGACTGCCATACGAGCAGACAAACAGGAGATTGACAGAATCTTTGTAGAGCTCTTACAGAGGCAAGAGCCTAAGCCCTGCAATGCAAGAAAGGAGGGACAACTCTGAGACTGCATTTGAATGACCAGTGGATGTATACTTCCATACAAGCTGGAGGGATGCATTTTAGCCAGGTGAATCTGAACCACACCTGAACCAGCGCTGAGAGGAAGTGGTGTGTGACACTGGTTGGAGACCTCCTTCTACAGGGTACAGAGGCACCCATCTACTGACCTTACTCGCTACCTCACATGATCTGTTGCTTGCAGGGAGGTTGGACTGGGGCTATTGCAGAGGGCACTAAGGCATGTCTGGACTTTGGCCTGCCACCCCTGGCCTGGCATCCACATGTGCACCCACGATACTGTCAAAGGAGACCTTAACAAACCAAGAGTGGCTACAGGGCACTGGGGCCCAGGTGCTGTTCTCCTCGGTCCTGCCAGTGGAGAGGAAAGGCTTGGTAGGAGGGCACCCAACCTATGGGTTAACACCGGACTGCACAGCCAGTGTTGCAGATGGAGCTTTGGCTTTTATGACCATGGGCCCCCTCTTTGAGGAATGGGGAGCGCTGGGGAGACACAGGATGCCACACAGGGGTGGGGCAAGAGCATGTTTTCCAACAGGCCCTCCAGCTAGGAGGGCTTGAGCCTGGGTTCGTCAGGGGATGGTGACCAAAGCCTGACGAGAAGGGGAGGCACAGAGAGCAGGAAGGAAGTGCCTGATGAAACGGGCGCACACGCTTTTGTTGGAGAGCTGCAGGGGGGGCAAACCAGGAGCTGGGGTTGGCCATGGCACAGGTAATGCCCTCAGTGGCCAGGGCGCACTCCCACAGCACCCCTGCTGAATAGGGAGGGCAGAGCAGGTGTGCTGCTAACAGGGTCCACTGACTTTCCCAGGCAAGGCAAGGTAATGAATTGGGTCATGGTCCATCCAGAGAACCCGGTCAGGAGAAGAAGGAGATGGGGTCCGCATGTCAGGGCCCGGAGTGCATCCCTCTTCTAGCAGTGTAGTTGGCTAAGTTAGAGTCCAGGTGGCTGAGTCCAAGTCCAGCTCCTTTGCCGATAAGAGCTGTTGGGAAGAAAGCTAGGAGCAAGGGCCTGTCCCTCCTTTGCCTTGGGAACTGTTTTTAAGCAGAGGCCTTGCCGCTGGCTCCTGCCTGTGCTCCATCGCAGCTGTGTAGCAGCTATGGCTGTGGCTGATCTTGTACCTGCACAGTCTGGACCTTGACCCAGACCCACTGGTTCAGCGTCTTGGCTGACCTTGGATCTGCTCGTCACTATGGACTTGCTGGGGGATTGCTGGGCTGCATGTGACCCACTGTCTTTGGCCCTCGTCTTGACCTGGACTTGCCATTCTGCATCCTGGCTCCTTCCTGGTGAGGCCACTGCTTGCGCCTGCCTTCTTACTGCGTTCCGCTCCTGACTAGCCTTCCATGGTGGAGCAGCTAGCCCTCTCTGCTCTCTGACACAGAGGCAGGACTGCTGCAATGTAGGTCCAAGGTCCACCCAGCCGTGAGTGAGACATGTAGCAAGATTACAGCCCTGGACTTGAGAAAAACAGGCTTTGGCTTGTTGAGGGAATCTGGTAGGCAGTATCGCATGGGAGTCATGCTGGAGGGCAAAGGGGTCCAGGAGAGCTGGTCAGCCTTCAAATACAACCTCCTCAAAGCACAAGAAGGGTCGATTCTGATGTGTGGGAAGTCTACCAGGCCTGGCAGAAGGCCAGCATGGATGAACAGAGAACTCCCGACTGAGGGTGACAGCGCGAAGGAAGTGCACAGAGGGCAGAAGCGGGGCCGGGCTGCTCTGGTGGAATAGAGCCGTTGTCTGAGTACGGTGGGGTGGAATCTGGAAAGCCCAAAGCTCAGCCGGCGTTGAAAGTAGTGAGGAACGTGGAAAGCAACGTGAAGGACTTCTATGAATACATTGGCGGTAGAAGGGAGCCCAAGAAAAAGTGGTCCCTCTGCCAAACGGGGCAGGGGACCCAGTGACAAAGGACACACACAGTGCCTTCCTTGCCTTGGCATTTACTTGTTTAAGGTCTGCTCTTAGGCCTTAGGTCCCTGAGCTTAGTGGCAAAATCTGGCAACGATGTGGAGCATTACCCACAGTAGAGCATGACTACGTTGGGGAGCAAAACGCAAGCTGGACACACACAAGTCCATGGGTCCACTTGAAATGCAGCCAGAGGTGCTGAGGGAGCTGACCAAAGTCACCGCAAAGCTGCTCTCATCTTTGAGAGGTCATAGTGAGCAGGGGAGGTTCCTGATGATTTGGAGAGGCATATGACACATCCCCCCCGGCCATCTCCCCTGACAGGCAAGAAAGAGCCCCCAGAGAACTACAGGCTCGTCAGCCCAATCTCCACCCCTGGGAAGATCGCAGAGCAAATCCTCACAAAAACTACTTCCAGTTGTATGAAGGACAAGAAACTGATTGGGAAAGACAGCATAGATTTACCGAGGGCAAATTATGCCCAGCCAGCCTGTAGGCTTTCTACAGTGAGACAACTATTCACTTGCATGAGCGGAGAGCAGCGAGTGTTGTTCGCCTTGACTTAAGCAAGCTCTTTGCCACAGTTTCCCATAGTAACCTTGTAGCCAAACGGTTGAGATATGGTTTGGGTAAGTGGAAGATAAGGTGGGTGAATAACTGGCTGGACTACTGGGTTTAAAGGGTTGTGATCAGCTGTTCAAACTAACTGGCAGCAAGTTTACTATTTGCGTTTCTTGGAGGTTGATACTGGGGCCAATATGGTTTAAAGCCTTTTTTTTAAAAGACCGCAGGTCAAGAGACATGGTTATTGCATTTTATTTGGTACTGCACCTGGCCTACTGTACCCAGCTTTGGGTTCCCCAGTGGAAGAAAGACATGGGCACACTGGATCCATCAGGATCATTTGGGAGACTGGGATGCATGATATACAAGGAGAATTTGAAAGAACTGGATTAGTTAGAAGAGAGTTTAAGAGGGTGGAGGAGATGGTCTTATTGCTGTCTTCAGCTACTTCATGTGAGGATGTAGAGAAGATGGAGCCAGTCTCTTCTTGGAGGTGTGGAGTGATAGGACAAGAGGCAACAGATGCAAAGTGGAACGAGGGGAATTAGTAGTTATTAAGAAAAGAATTTTTGGTTTGAGGGAAGTTAAACTTTCGAATGGGTGCCTAGTGATGTGTGGACTCTCCATCCTCAGATGTATTTGTAACTTAACAAGGCCATGAGTTACTTGGTTTACGCTGGCTTTGCTTTGAGCAACAGATGGATCCAAACGTCACCAAAATTTATTTCTGAAGTACAACTTTGGGTCCAGCGTAGTGTGAGTACTATGCCTACCGCAGTAGTTTCCAATGTTGAGTGCAGCCGTATCTGCAAGATGAGTAAGTTAAAAATTGGTGTTCCTCGGTCACACATTGTATGACTTATCAGTCAGGAATATTCAAGAAGAGAGACCCTCAGAAGAAAAAAGATTTCAGAAAGAAAATTTTAAGTTTTTTATTTGCACTTTTGATGAAAACCAGCAGGCTGTGCTAACAGATTTTTTTTTCCAGAAAGAAACACACAATCTTGTCATTTTCACTTTTTGTATGAGCAAGCAAAAGAACTGCAACACGGAGCATGCTGGTTTTATTTGTGACTCTTAAATTTTCATTTGGATAGTGAAAAGAGGCTGCTAAAGCAGTCATTAACATGCTGTCTTCAGATGTATTCAAGGCCTTGTTTAGTAACCTTTTTTTTCTTGACATTTGAAAGCAGAGACTTCTGTATTATACTCCAATGATTAATACCAAGTTTATGTTAATGCTTCCTCCCTTGCCCCCCTTCCCGCCCTGTAAGGGTTGTGTAGGTCTGGTACAGCCTTCCCATTTTAGGACTATTTTGTGTTATATAAAAATGCTACAACATTGGCAGGGTTAAACATTGTCTGCCTCTTTTTTTCCCATACAGCTGGAATCAGAGTTCTTTTAGGTTTGGTTTCTAAAATATTCACAGAGAAAAACAAAACAGGGGTTTGCTTTAGCTAAGACTAAATAGCTTCTTCCTTGCAACTGGGAGGGGGTTTAACTGCAACATAGTGTTTTCATTCATTCGTTTGTTCATTCATTCATTCATTTCAGTCATTTGAGGATTACTCTGTTCCACCTTTCTAAACTGAAACTGTGGGTTAGTAATTCCAGAAGTGAAGCCATGCATTTGACAAGGACCCAAGCACTAAGAATGCTGTTTAGAACTATCGTGCTGCTTTTCTTCAGCGTTTTTCAAAGCCATTTACAACAGCAGGTGAATGTAATTGCCAAATAGCAAATCAAAAACATAATGATAACACAGCAAAACCATTGTCAGAGACTAGTCTAGTTCTTCTCAGCCCCATACAAAGAGGAATCTTGATGGTAAAGTTTATCACCATGATAATAAAGTACACAATTTCTATGGCTAGGGCAATGTAACTTTCCTGGGCAAATCCCTTGAACACGGGAAGTCAAAACCATCCTGAACTTTACAGTGGAGTTAAGGGACATAATTAGCCATCAGTGTAGTGTCTTAATTCAGCATAAGTTCTATCAGTTCAGCCTCTTAAAGAGTGTTGTCCATTTCACAGAGGCTTCTTCCCAGAAATGAACAGTTTAACAGCTTCCATATGATCTATTATTCATGCCTTTGACATGTCTGTAGGGAAATTTAAGTTTCAGAAGTGAAGGTCTATTGGACAGACTCTGTAAAGCAAGTGTTCCTTTAGCACTCTTGCCCGCTCCCTTGTCCTGGATTGTCACTTTGGGGTATTGCAGAATTTCCAATTTTCCACCTTTTACATTAAAAAAAAAAAAGTAAGAAGTCACTGAAGTCACTATGCATTCTTTCCACCCTTTTTCTGGTGCTTTCTGCTGTATGGATGGTATTTTTATTCAGAGATGCATGCAAACCTTATCTGTGTGGGGTGGCTCTGGAGCCTTGATGACAACATATGATGGTCATTTCTTCCTGTTTATGTCAATGCCAATGTTCTGGCAAAGAACTGGCACCCCCTGAGTCCTGCCATTGTATCTGTGCTTCTTACTGTTCCCTCTTCTTCTCTAGAAATAGAAGGTAGACCCTTCTTTGTGATGTGTAATTAGTTTCTCTTTGTAAAGATACAAGAGCAATAACAACTGGCTTATCAGTGGCAGAAATTTGTGTGTGCTGTGCCCTCCTATTGTGCAAGATACTGCTCTAATTTTCTGTTTAATATTGGTTGCTAATACAGCTTTAATTTTTAACATTATGATGATAGAGCTAAAGCTACCATATAGTACTGGGAATGACCCATGAAACACATGGAATAGAGAGCTTGTGAACTCAAATACACTATCATATACTTGAATAGAATTATAAACAAATAAAGAAATCCACTGATAAAGCAGGATAAATTTTCAGAGCAAGTGGAAGAAGAGTGATGCCGTGGTGGCAGTCAACACTTTGCTAGATATTCAAAGCAGGTTCCATCTATAGCTTTGGAAAGTGAGAAGAATATTGCGTATTTTCCATGTTTAAGTATGGGAATGATGGAGGCAACAATGCTTTGTGGCATTCTTCATACCCATACATTATCAGTCATCTGAATATGATTGTTTATGGTCTGATTGCAAATTGAACTGATGCAGTGCCTTTTTGATGACTTCAGGGGCCTGTGAAGATTGTGTCAATCCAATTCTATTAATTTGCCTGTTCCAGTAAGCTGCTGTCAGAATTAGTCAATTTTATGGAGTTATGGAACTGCTCACAAAGTTTGGCATGTAGTTGAATGTGCTGGATTTTGTCACACTATGAGGTCTGTTGGAGTACAGCAAAAATCCCACCCTGGTTATGCGTTACCCAAAGGATCTCAAGGCAAATGGCTGTCGAGGAGCTTCTGCTGCCTGAGGAGAAATCAAGTCTGTGCTGCCTCTCACCTGTTTTTTGACTACCTAGGAGGGAATTAGCATGGAAGTGAAGGGAGACCGTCAGATTCAAGCCAAAGTATGAAGGACAGCCCCCAGGAATTTCTGTGTGAAGCAAATAGTGTCAAACACCAAGAGCTGGGTTCCAGAAGTCAGCAGAACTGTTGAGAGCTTGGATGAGTGAAACAGGGAAGTCAAAGGGATAGGTTAACATGACTGCTGTGTATGAGTGGCTGTTGGGATTTGGGACAGAGAATATTTGAGTATTTTGTTGGAATTTAGTATTGCAGACACTTATACATCTATCTAATATTTCTTATGTTGGCTTGAAGTGAGAAGGATCACCATGTTTGCACAATGTTGAGGCTCAAGGCACTAAGGATTAGGGACATGATAGCTTCTGCCAGCTTTTCCATTTCCTGAAACAAGTGCTGGCTTTTCATTGAGTTAATTTTGCACACTGCAAATCTGAGCTCAGTTAATATATGTCTGCAGGCATACATGGACTTTTGAGATGCTTCTGCTGATTCCAAATTTTAAAAAATCCTTAAACAGCAAATGTCCAAAATGGAGACATTTCAGCCTGCAGGTGAGTTTTATGCAAATTAGTCAGTAGGCATGAATGACTGTCCTGCATTGTTGGTAGTCTCGGCAAGCCAGCAATAATGGGCTGTTGTCCCATGTCTGATGAGACGGGTGGAACATACCACCTTCTGGTTACCGCACTGCCTTTGGCCCATATATAGTAGCTCTTGCAGTCAGATGGTAGTCAGATGGTAGTTTGGCTGGATCAAACTGATGTTTTTAGTAGGCATGGGACAGGACAGCTACATTACTTACCGTATGATCAGTTTAACAGACATGCATGAACTGCGTAATGAAAGAATATTGCAAGGGCTCAGTTACAGTGCTTGTTTGGCAAGGAAGATATAATTAATAATGTCATTGCATAAAAGTCAGCTGTTCAGTAGACATGCTAGCTGCCAAATGTTACACGATGCAGATTCAGAAATATTTCATCCGTCTGCCAATGCTTTCAAATCATTCTGGCAAGGTTTGTGTTTCTATTTTAAACTGTGTAAAGGGAAATTGCTCTCATTCTCTCAGTGCTAAGGATGGTGTAAGCCTTACCCTACCTACTTTTAGAGAAAAAGACAAGGGGAAGAAAAGTATTAGAGGTCATTACAAAGCTTTAATTTAGTGTCTAAAATATACTGGACATATGCCAGAGTGATTCTGATGGTCCTTTTGGAGGGGGAGGGAGTGGTGCATCTCAGGATCAAATAATGTGTGCGTCCAGGAAACATTCCATAAAAATTTTTGAAGTAAAATTATCACTTCACATTGATAAACCATAGGAATTTTCATTTTACACCTTCCATTAATGCTGTGAAACAAATGAGCGTCATTTTCAATTATGTACTGCTACTTTGCTAAGCTAGGTATTGAAGATTTATTTATGCAACTTTGATTTTTTTTTTTTTTCCCAATTTGGAAAAAACCACAAGGTCTTTCATCTGTGTGCCCCTTTTTTCTTCTCACACATGTTAAACCAGTGCAATCTACAGTGTTCTTTTGGTTAATGATGGCATAATGGAACTGTCAGTTGGAGTTTTCCATTTTCTTCCCCTTCTGTTCCTGACCATACTTGTAATCACAGCTTTTATACTGCTTCCTATGGACAGAACCAATTATTTAATATCAGACATATAAATTAAGCAAGTGAGATACCTTAACGAGTAAAATGATATGTATAATAATGATACAAATGCAAGAATTCTACAAAAGCAAGAAATTATTTATTTCATTATTTTCGTTCTTACTATGAAGTACAAGCTTTGTAGTCCCTTACGAAATCTCACCCAAGTAGTCCCTACCACTAGGTTTTTCAGGTTCAGAGGCTGTGTGATCAAAATGAGTCATGTTTTTGCATGTAAAATACAGTGTTTCATGTTCTTGTTTATTTGCATATGAGGAACAACTCTCTCTGGTTAATGCAGGATCTGGAACAGATATATTAAAAAACAAAATGAAAAAATGGAAATAGCAAGAATGTTTGCGGTGTGGGGAAGAAGGAAGGACTTTCACTTGATTGGTGAATGAACTGAATGCCAACTTGTGGAAATGCTGCGGTGTTTCTAGAGCATTTGGTTTGGCTACATTTTTAAGGGACAGACAGTAACTTGTGAGGTAGGACTGCAAAATCATCACAGTTACATCTAGGACAAAAACACATGAGCTAACTGAAACAGTGCTGTTCTAACAGTGAGAGAAAAGCCTAATAGACCAAGGTGTCTAGAGAACCAGCATGGACTAAACTCTTACTCCCAGGTTGCTGCTTTTTATGGAAATATTGTTCCTTGTTTGTTATAGCTGAGTGAATTTGCATGTGATATTCATTTCATGCTGCTATTTTGACCATGGTATGAAGAGATATTGTTCCATTCCTCCTGCAGTGTGAGTCCTTATAGCATCTGATCTGTTATCTTTGTGCCCTTCCAGCACAACTACTACTAGAGACGTTTTTTTTTAAAATAAAGAAGAAACTAATTTTTATTCTTTGAAAAGGAGAAGAACTTGAAAGAATAACGACAATATAAAGAATTACTGGAATTCCTTCATGGTTTGGGAAGAGAGTCCTCTCCAGTTTTTGCTATTTGTTAACAATCTGCATTCTAAGCTCAAGAAGAAAAAAAAAAAGACCTTTTAATTTAACTCCATTTAACTCCTTTTGAAAAACTAAACCTCTTTGAAATCTTGACAACCCATTTTATGACTATAATCTCTGAAAATGCAAGTTAAATAAAAATATTCAAGGAGTGGATACTTGCTGTCAATTTCTGCAAAGAAGGCAAGCAAAAAAACTGGCAGAAGTCTTAGCAGCTGGAAGCAAAGCTGACTGAAAGCCTAAATCAGTTTTTGACAGCAGTGGCTTTCATTTCAGATTATTCATTTAGTTCTTCTCAACATCTAGTTCATTCAGTACTGAAAAACTGGTAGCTGAAAAAGCAGACAAACTTGCTTTCTATTTTTGAACACATAAAGAGAATGAGGTATTAGCATATAAAAGCTACACTGTCTATGTCTTTAAAGAGTTTGTTTATCAGAAATGTTTAGTTCATTAACTACAGGTAATACTGTTAAATAAATCCATTTAAAATGCAAACTATGGTTTGGCAGTTCTCCTGGTTTGTTATCCGTACAGCACATTAGACATAGTACTGTGTAACTAATAGTGTATATTTTTGAAATGTTGTATTGTGGCTTTTGATTGAATTCCAATTTCTACCAAAATTCCGTTACCATGAATCAAAAAAAAAAAGGAAATAAAAACATACCATTCACTGCTTTCTAACATAGTAACAAACACAACAAAAGCTGACTAAGTGTGTAAACATAGATTCTCTCTGGCCTGACAAAAAGGTGCATTAAATATCTACAGAAGGAAGCTGAGTGAAGGATACAAAAGCAATGCAGAGTTAAAATCCATGACTTATTCAAAGTTTTTGCTTTTGATTTAAATTGTGATTGAAGTTGATGGTTTAAATAGCTGTGAGTTAAATCAGTCTGCGTTGACCCTGACCCATTAGAAAAGCATTTTTGAGAACAGAGGTCACTTCAAAAAGTTCCTAGTGGAAATAGCAGAGTGTTCCTTTTCCACATCTGGGGAGAGTGGTGAGATCTCTCTTCAGCTGTCATTGCTGCAATCCATGTGCTGTTCATAGTCTTATATTCCAAGTAAGCAAAGCTAGACTTTGTGTCTAGAGTGCAGATATGTGAGTCTTTTTAACAGATATTGTTTATGCTCTTGTTTTTATTTGATACTCAGTTTACAGACTCATTCAAACTGTTTAGCTCTCCGGTCCCCATTCACCTCTCTCCTAAAGCAGATGGACAGGCAAGAGTTGTGCCTCCTGCAGGTGGCTGAACTGCCTTTTAAACGCAAGGTAGATACGAAGCCATGCAAAAATACCAGCTACAAAAATATCAGCTGCTAATCTGTGGGAGGTGATGATGTTCGTTGCTGTTGCAGAGTTTACTTGCTTTTCCTCAGATCAGGCCTGCTGCAAATGCAAACAGTAAACTTAAAGAACACATTGTTTGAGCTAAAGGCTCTGACTCTACACAGGAGTAGAGGACTATTCACAACCTAGCACCAACTTCATTTTTCAATTGCCTTCCATTTTATAGCTGAGAGGTGTGTTCAATTGTATTCTAATTTGTACAGAAAAGCATGAGCTAGGAGTTGATGAGACATGCATTGTGAATGGCAAAGCAATCACTGCTTAGGTTTCTGCATTTTTGTAATGTGTATGAGGTCAGAGAATAATTGGAGAAATATGTCAGAACATATAAAGTCAAATTGGGAATTAGATAAGTCTTTCCTGACTTTAAGGTCTTGCTGGATGGATTTCACACTTGGCAACAATGACTGAAGGCACTGTAGCTTCTCTTTGATGTATGTGGCAAAAGAGATGGAAGCATATAGGAAGGTGGGAGAGCAACGGCTGTGGTTTTGGGTGTTCCAGCTGAAGCAAAAGCTATTTTAACTTGTGGAACAGGAAGAATTTTTTGAAAGCTTTCTGGATAGAGACATGGCTGCCTCTCTGCTGGGAGATTATTTTAGTCAATGTGTTCATGTAATACATGTTTGTATTAAAATCTCTAGCACAGCTTGCAGTTTAGGATTAGCTATATTTTCCAGTCAGATATCCTGTGTGAGGCAAGTCAGTGCTGAGATGTCATGTATGAAAATGTCCCCAGAATGATTTTATCATGACAAGCAGTTCTAATGCAGGCAGATTACACTGTGGAGACTTAAAGTCAGCAGCTGGAGCTTTATTATGAATTTGACAGAACTAGTAAAGGAAATTCAAGGTTCACACGCGATAACAGGATATCCTGACTGTATAAGAAGGTAACCAATCCCAGTGTATTGGTTGAATGATACATCCCTTTGATATAGGTAGAACTGCTTTTCTCAGTTTGTTTAAACACTGCCATTCTTACAGATTTGGAGATTTTTTTAATGTGTTGCTTAAGCTTGCAGATGTGGCTCCTGGCAGCTCTTCTTTCTGTCTTCTGCCTTCTTATGCTTGCCAGATTATGAACTCTTCATGGGCTGTATAAGCCATTAGAGTGATTGTGTATGAGTGATAGACCTATCTCTGTGTGCCCTTGCAGGAAGAACAAGGCCCATTTGGTGGCCTTTACTGTTTAGCTCAAAATATACCAAATCATGCTTTTAGCTGCAGAGAGCCCCAGTTTAGCTTCAGGTGAGTTCCTTCTGCTTCAACCAAAATATAATCATGACGTGGAGACAGTTTTCACGGGCTGACAGGAACCTCATGAAGTTCAACAAGGGGAAGTACAAAGTCCTGCACATGGGGAGGAACAACCCCATGCACCAGTACATGCTGAGGGCCGCCTGGCTGGAAAGCAGCTTGGCAGAAAAGGAGCTGGGAATCCTGGTGGACACCAGGTTGAACAGGACCCAGCAATGTGCCCTTGCTGCAAAGAAGGCTAATGGTATCCTTGGCTGCATTAGGAGGAGTGTTGCCAGCAGGTCGAGGGAAGATGACCCTTCCCCTTTATTCAGCACTGGTGAGGCCACACCTGGAGTTCTGGGCTTCCCAGTACAAGAGAGACGAGGACATAGTGGAGAGCGTCAAACGAAGGGCCACTAAGATGATGAAGCATATCTCATGTGAGGAAAGGCTGAGAGAGCCAGGACTGTTTATCTTGGAGAAGAGAAGGCTCAGGGATATAATCAATGTATATAAATACCTGAAGGGAGGGTGCAAAGAAGAACAAGACAAGCTCTTATCAGTGGTGCCCTGTGACAGTACAAGAGGCAATGGGCAAAACCTGAACATTGGGAAACACTTTTTTACTGTGAGGGTGGCCAAGCACTGGAACAAGTTGCCCAGAGAGATTGTGGAGTCTCCATCCTTGGGGATATTCAAAAGCTGCCTGGATATGGTCCTGGCCAACTGACTCTAGATGGCCTTGTTTGAGCAGTGGGGTTGGACCAGATCACCTCCAGAGGTCCCCTCCAACCTCAACTGGTCTGTGATTCTGTGATTCATCTTTGTGCCTTGTTGAGTATGTGCATAATCATAGATAATTCTCAGATCTGTAGATAGTAAATGAGCGGTCTCAGCACAACCCAAGGTCCCTCCAGATGGGCTCTAATGCATAAAGGCTGATGACTTGGCAAACCCATGTGGGAAAGGACATTCCAGGTATGCCAGGCTTGGAAGGAAGACTAGAAAGGAAGCCCAGAGACAAAATTGTGAGAAGTTGAAGATCAATAAACCTCTGACTCCGGAAATTGCCTTTTCTGGACAGTTGAATTTGTGCTATGCAAGTCGATCACTAAAAGCATAGAAGGATATATACCTTAAGACATCGAGTGTTCAAAACCTGATGTTGACAGCTCCATCATCTGTTGTCATGTAGAGCTGTATAAACAAATACATTTCCACATAGTGGGTGTTATGAGTTGTCACCTTCCAGAGAATCCACTAGTCCTCTTACATGTACGCTGAGGTATCTTGTGGCAGCCAATAAAGACAAGTAAGCATACTTCCTTCAGAGCAGTAAACTTTGCTGTTTTTTGTAAAAGACTAGCTGGTTTTGGAGACTTTGTACAGCTGTGCATTCCCATTGACTTCACAAGGGCGAAATGTCATTCTGGGCAAAAATATACATCAGAGGAAAAATGTTGTTGGTGGGTCCAGGCTTAGAACGAGTTTAGCCTGAAATGGTTTGGCGTTTTCTCAAGAAAAATGAAAAACTTCATTTTGATGAAGAGTGTTCTTTCCTTTGTGTTTTAAACTCATGAAGATATCCAAATATGGATTTAGGAGCCTATAGTTATGTTTTACTTTATTTTAGAGACTTTTCACGGCTCCGCAGGCCTCAGCCACGCACATGGCTTGCCTGTATCTGTCCTTGTGTAAAGCCAGTGAAACCATCATTGGTATCAAGGATGGTTAGACTAGAATGACTCTTGATAGCTAGTGTTGAACATCAGTTTAAGGCATGGAAACAATGGGCCAAAATACAGAAACACAAAATGGCATTGAGAAGAGAAGCATTGAGAAAATCCAGGGAGTGAAAGACTGCCACTCAGAATTAGTCTCAAAAAGGAGGAGTGGTCCTTTGAGATGATTCCCAGTGTAAGCCTCATGAAGATAACTAGCATAACTGAAAATAGAGATATGGCTTACCTCTTGAGGGATTCTATGCTCAAAGTTTGTACTCTACAAAAGTGCCATACAAGTAGAAAAAATCACAAAAAATGCACACAAAAAAGTGTAATGTGTGGGGTGATAAGATGGAGGGGGTTTTCTTATTTCATACTCTGTGTATTCTATTTTTCTTTTCCCTGATTTATTCTGGTGCTTTAATTGTTTGGTTTTCCTCATAAGGATATTGTAATTAGAGAAAAAAAATACTTCTGTAGGGTAGAGAAGTGTTATTATCTAATCTTCCAGATGGGGAATCGTGTATTTCAGAAATAATAGAATGCTTGTGACTCCCTTAAGTCATGGTGCTTAAGTACAATAATGACTTTGCTCCTATTACTGGCTAATTCGTATATAGTATCCAGATTGATGGATGGGAAAAATTAAAAGATGGATGGGAGAGTCCAAATGCAATTCATACCAGTTTGTTTTACAGAGTCTTATCCCATTAGAACTGTACTATATAATTTTATATCTGTCTGTCTGCATGAGTCGTGTTACTTGTAGAGGTGGAATACAGATTAGTGTATTTCAGTATTTTGTGTATAGAGTATAGTGTATTTTAGTGTGCTTTTTGTTATCTTCATTGATTGTTGAAAGGGCACTTTTAACTGCAGTCACATTATGAAACTATTTTTAGGTAAAAGCACAAAGTAAACCAAAATAATTTTGAGTGCAAAGCCATAGTCAAGTGAGTATGAGTTGTTGAGGATATATTTCCCTCAACATAGTTACCACTAGTTAATTTATTTATCACTCTTTCTGGTAACAAGAAAGCATTCAGAACACTTTGAAACTCTTGTCAACAAAAGAGTTATGGGAAATTGTTTTATGCTACTGCCTCTCATTCGGCAATCACCTTCTCTGTTGATTGTTGAATTTTATTTGAGTTGCAAAATAAAACACACTTACTCCTCTCAGTCTGGCTGATGTAAAAGCTCCATAACTGTTCTGATCTGTGCAGAAGTAGATACAAAGAAATCTGTCAGAGAATGTACAGTGAAATCTGTCAGAGAATGTACAGTGGGATAGAACTGTCTTCTGTAGTCCCAGTACTTCCCAGCTGTGACCACTGCAGTCTTGTCAGTGTGTTCAAACGTAATGCTGTCAAAACAGCAGCTTTTGTCTTTATTGAGCTTGTGTGGTGGACAGAGAGGCTTGCTAAAAGAGAGGGAAGGATGAGCCAACACCAGTCTCACTTAGTCTTCCTTACTTTTGGTAATATTTTCTGTGAACCTAATCCAGCCCCAAAAATGAGAATATATGGGAAGTCTGTGGAGAATTGCAGAAACCCAGTGATTCTTTGTGTCACAGCGGGAATCAAGACTTGTAACTTTACCTTACAGATTGTACGGCAAGTTATTTTTATTTAAGATATTTTTGAGAATGTAAATTTCTGTTAGAGTCTAGTGTTTTCCTGTACATTTATATCCATTGCATTTGTCTTTGGGAAGACTAAAGTGCAATTGGACTCCAATGGGAAGCACTTTTCTCTCCTTCACGCTAGATTCGGTTAGGTTGTTAAAGGCACAGAAAACACAGAATGATTGCCACCTGAAATATTTCATCCATTCATCATGTTAGCAGACTGATCATGTAGTAGGGAAAGGACAATCTAAAACACAGATAAGCCAGGCACTCCTTGCACTTTTTCCTAGATATCAGGGACATCAGGTGTCATTGTCATATGTACTACTTGCAGAGTCCTTTCATGTTAATATTTGAAGTTATTTTATCAGTTGTGAATCCTTAAGGTCTTGGATTGTTCTTTGCTGACCCAATTCCTCCTCAGTCTGGCTTGTGGAAAAAAGAGATACATGAGCTTATCTTCCACTTCTCATATGGCCTTGTTTGTCCTCCTGTTCTAGTAGCTTTCTCTCCCCTTTTCTAGGCCTGCCCCTTTTAGGTTTACCTCCTCCTATTCTTCTGAAATCACTGCATCACAAACTGTGCTGTCTGTTTTATTAGCAGTGCCTGTGTGAAGACTAAATGTGTACACATCATGAATATTCACTTGTTAGTTACAGTAATTGCAAGAGCTGTTAACTGTTGCTGAGATTTAGAGTTGGTTGCTAGACATTCTTTTGTCCCAGTCTCTTTTTTTCCAACATTTCAGATACCAAGATAATATCACAGCTCTTATCTGGCAACAGCGACTTCTTGCCTAGTTTTTCTGATATGAAGATTGTTTCATCATGGTATATGAAAAAAATAGCATAATGGTGATGAAGCAGCCCCATGTCTTTCTCATCCTTTTTGTAATACTCTGTTCTTACTTCGGTTCTGCCTATTTTAATGTGGCAGAATTGGAATCTGAAGTCCCATACACAGTTCTCTTTTATGGGCTAATTCCTAAATGGTTTAAGGTTGGTCTTTGCTGATCCTTCCTTCCATATGAAGGCTCTGTGAATGAAAGCTCCAGGAATACTAAGGAATATCTTTAAATATACAGGCAGATGTAATGGGAAGCTGGATTTGCTCTGATGGTAGCTGGACGATGGAAGTTAATCAACACTGAGCAGGATCAGACCTGACCTCAGTACTCCCTTAACTAAACCATTCTGGTATCTGTTTCTCTGCAGGTTCCTCCTTCTTGTAGTGGGTTTGGCAGGAACATATTGTTAAAGCATTCTAGATAAAAATTGGAGCGTTTCCTTTTTTTCTTGCTTCCACAATAAGTAGTCCTCAGTCTCCTTTCAGACAGGTCAATGAAAGCTTTTAAAATGTTTTTTCTTGGAAGCAATGCAGGACTGAAAGCAGCATGCATCTGTATTTGTTAAGTGATCTAATGCCATGCCACTGTCCTGTGTTTGCTTTGGGATAGCAAAGGTATTTGTCCACCTGTAACTGGCTGAATTTTCTTACTGAATTTTCATGTTTCTTCCTGAGCCAGTGTGATTGCCTGTTTTTCATTTCCCTAACTCAGATCTCTGGATAGAAGGGAAAAGTGAGATTCAGTTAACTGACGAGTCACCTGCCTACTCTCTAATGCTTATAACTCTCCTCACTGCAGCACATGACTGCTCTCATATCCCTTTTTATTTATTTGGCCCCTTTATGATGTCAGTCCTTGTTAGCAGGCTCTCTGAAGAGAATCAGGTTCAGCCTTGTAGTATTTCCAGCAGGGTGTGGGTGGAAGGTTTCACTTGCCTCAGCTTTTTTAAGTCTTTGAAAGTAACGAGATACAGATGATCCAGGCAATGGATTGATAACACATAACATCTTTTTAATCGAAGACCTCTTGCCAGAGTTTTTAATAATACGTGGGAGGTGTTCCCAGTCCACTGGGAGAAGTTATTTGCCAGGTAGTAGCTTCAAAACAGAACATACTAACGGAAAGAGGTAGGATAGCTTTGAATAGTACCAAAGAAAAATTAAATCTGCACTGAATTAGTTGGTTGTAATATGATTTTTTTCTCTAGTAGATCTAATATAATTACTGATTATTTTTTTCCTAATGAATGCTGAACAAAACCATTCATCCTTTTATTATCATCGCTATTTTTTATCACAAAATTGTACTTCAATACCAAGAAGTTAGTGCTTCAGTTAGTGCTGAGGGCAAACAACTTGTTTTCCTGCCTTAGTTCCTGTTGTCTGTTGTATTTTAGTATTGGTGTGCTAGTTCTACTGAAAGCTTAAACAATACAAGGTCATTGGGTGCTGGAAGCCATGCTTCAGTTTTATTCCTTAGTCAGGTATCAGTGGTGCCAGAAGATGTCATGAATTAGAGAGGGGAGTGAAACCCCTAGAGTTTTATGCTGTTTTAACATACAAATTGACCAAGAAAAAAAAGCTCATGGTGGTCCAACTTATTCAGCACAAGACTTTCTTCACACATATACAGTGCTTGGTTTATAAATCACTTCTGTAGGTAGTTTTTTCACACTGATTCCTTGCATCTTTTCTCAGAAGTGCCTCCAACAGCTGAAAGAGAAGGATACAAGTGGATTTGCAGAATGTAGTTTAAGCCCCTGTTAGCATCTTTTGAGCTGATGGAGAACACTAAGTGTTTGAGATGCTGTGTTCTTGGTTGTGCCCTGTAGTACATCTTCAAGAGAGTATCTTAAGTCATGGTAACTTTTTTGGGGCTGGAGTGGTCCTCAGTCCTTTTAGACAAATTTGGATGAGGGCTGCTGACTGTTGGCCCAACCAAGTCCTTGAAACATATGATTTTTTTTATTGTTGTTACTATGCTTTTATTTGGTATTAAGAGATAGAACAGAATTAAGCAGCTGTGATTAAAATAAACAAAGAGGATAAAGAGGCTTCAGGAGAATTGGTTCAGGAAAAAAGAGACAGATTAATAACACGTGACCGACAGAGGTGCCTAGATTTCATGAAGTTATGCCAGTGAATGCTAAACATTGTAAATGTATGATGTTTGACGGTAGACTGACCAGAATCTGACTGTCCTCCTTATGGGGCAGAAAGTGTTCATGAATAAACAGGTGGGGGCATACATCTCAGAAGAAAGTACTGCAGACACATGCCCCTGCATTTGTGCAAATATATAACATATGAATTTAGCATATAGTTTTGAACAGCCATGCAGTTCTGTTTTCAAAAGGCTTTAATGCAGCTGCTCTAAAATTAGACCACTCTAAAATTAGAGTGGGGGAACTCAACAGATCATGACTCCATTTGTTTTTCTCCCTACTATCAATGGAATAAAATAGGATTTCCTTCTTGTATGATACATGTCTCTTGGGGCTTTCATATACTGGAATTTGGATGTGCTGTTTGCTCTTGCAGATATATTGTTACTCTGAAAACTGTCTTGGTAAAATTGTCTTTTACTGCTGATCTCTATGAAAGTAGTTGAGAAGTCTCCTTCCAGCGTCCAAAGCCTTGAGTGCTGGTTTTGAGTCTGTGAATCAAATGTTTTTGGAAAGAGGTTTTAATAATAAGACAAATAAAAATATTTTTATTAGCCAAATCATGGTTGCTAACATGTATAAATCCTGTACTTTGTTATGCTTGCACAGGGATTAGGAATTGCAGTAAAATATTATTCTAATTATTCCAAGAACTGGAAGAACAAAATTCAGTTCTCTTTCTGTTCTGCAGGTCTAATGGGATTAAGCAGCAACATGTATTTGCTTTTGCTATCAAACTCCGATCTGAATGTTTCTTTGGAGCAGGTGAATTCAGGAGATCTTTCTGTCCAGCTGGCTTTCAGATTGGATTCTTATTTCAAGTGAAATTAACTTTATGGAAATAATTAGGAAAATAAAATAAAAGCATTTTAAAATCATGGCAGATTTCCATTTTTGAATTAATGATATTACATAGGGAAAAGCCCTAAACTTATATCTTCTGACAAGTAGCATCAGAAAGTGACAGCCGGCTGAACATGAGCTGGCAGTGTGCCCAGGTGGCCAAGACGGCCAATGGCATCCTGGCCTGTATCAGAAATAGTGTGGCCAGCAGGAGCAGGGAGGTGATCGTGCCCCTGTACTCGGCACTGGTGAGGCCGCACCTCGAATCCTGTGTTCAGTTTTGGGCCCCTCACTACAAGAAGGACATGGAGGTGCTGGAGCGTGTCCAGGGAAGGGCAACGAAGCTGGTGAAGGGTCTGGAGCACAAGTCTTATGAGGAGCGGCTGAGGGAACTGGGACTGTTTAGCCTGGAGAAGAGGAGGCTGAGGGGAGACCTCATCGCGCTCTACAACTACCTGAAAGGAGGTTGTAGCGAGGTGGGTGTTGGTCTCTTCTCCCAAGTAACTAGCAATAGGACGAGAGGAAATGGCCTCAAGTTGCGCCAAGGGAGGTTTAGATTGGACATTAGGAGAAATTTCTTTACTGAAAGAGTGGTCAGGCCTTGGAACAGGCTGCCCAGGGCAGTGGTTGAGTCACCAACCCTGGAAGTATTTAAAAGACCTGTAGATGAGGCGCTTAGGGACATGGTGTAGTGGGCATGGTGGTGTTGGGTTGACGGTTGGACTCGATGATCTTAGAGGTCTTTTCCAACCTTAATGATTCTATGATTCTATGAAAGTGGTGTGTTAAAAGACAGTATTGGAATTTGCTGCCTGTTTTGAGTTCGAAGTCTGTGTAGATAGGCTCATTTGCAATAATTAAAGAGAGACTGAATTTAATTCCCAAACTTTGCATTTCAGAAAGATATCTTTACAGTTATATGTGTTTAGGAAATAGGGCTTAATGTTCAGAACTGCTTTGTTAGGCGGATGGTTTTTCATTCATTATGGTGAATTGCTTACAGAATTGTTCTGCTCCTATCCCCTTGCTTACTAATGAGAAAATGGTTTAGTATGAAGATTATATATAATGCTTAGTTACTATATTTTAAACGAACTATTGTTGTCAAGTCTGTTATCAAGGACAGCATAACTGCACATTCTAATATATGCATAAGGTTAGTGTTCCTGGAGGAACCACAAGTCCTTTATGAGCTTTATGAATTATATAGCCTTTATGAATTATATAGCCTAGATGAATTAAATACCCATCCTATCAGATCTCCTCTGTGGAGTGACAACATAATTCCTTCTTCTGTATTAGTTATTCTCTGGATTTTATATATGTTATCCGTGATATTTTGAACTCTATTTGGTCTTCATGTGTTTTTCCATCCAGCAGATGAATGACTAGGGTCCTGCCAATCCTTCTGATTTCTGGAGTCTCTGTAGTTGATCTATAATTTTTAATCTTTTTTTTTCTTAGAGACCTAATACTGTTTCCAAGTTCTGCCCCCATTCTCCTCCCTGCCCTCTGAGTTTAACTATCACTTAACTATGTTGTACACATTTTAATCTTTCTTCGTACATAATCTCTGAATCCCCTTCAAATGTTCAATCTTCTTTCTTACCTACTGCACTTCGGGCGTTGTGTGTTATATACAAAAAGATGGTAATGCTGACATTGGCACAACTAAATTTGACCTTTCACAGCTGCAGGCAGGGACAGTTTTGTTGTGTTTCCTTTTGTTGCCTTTGTGCATGCCACTCAAAATAGCTGTGAAGTTTTGGGGGAAGAATTACTGCAGTCCAAAGTAGTGTCTCATTTGCTTTGACACTTTGCTTTTTTATATCAACTTTTTCCCAAATCATCCTGTAGAAAGTCTATATTTGAGAATATCATTCTGCAGGTGTATGTTTCCTTTGAGTTTATCCTTTGCTTCCAGTCTCTCCAAGTCCCTTTCTATTTCTACTTTTTTCCATACTTATTTTTAACTACTGACAATTTATCACCTAGGAATTTCATGAACGAGATGTTTACCACCTAATAATTAATGACAATCAGGGCTGTGCTTGTGTGAATAATGGAGGTGTCATGGTTTAACCCGGCAGGCATCCAAACACCACACAGCCGCTCGTTCACTCTCCCCCCTCAGTGGGATGGGGAAAGAATCGGAAGAGTAAGAGTGAGAAAACTCATGGGTTGAGAAAAAGACAATTTAATAGAACAGAAAAGGAAGGGAAAATAATAATAATAATAATAATAATAATAATAGAATATACAAAATGAGTGATGCACAGTGCAATTGCTTACCACCCACGCTGACCGATAACCAAGTAGCGATCGCTGCTTCCTGGACACGCCTACCATTCATATACTGAGCATGATGTCATATGGTGTGGAATACCCCATTGGCCAGCTGGGCCAGCTGTCCTGGTTATGCTCCCTCCCAACCTCTTGTGCACTTGGCAGAGCGTGGAAGCTGAAAGCCCTTGACCAGTAAGGCACTTAGCAACAACTAAAAACATCACTGTGTTATCAACATTCTTCTTATACTAAATCCAAAACACAGCACTAGGAAGAAATTTAACTCTATCCCAGCCGAAACCAGGACAGGAGGGGACTTATTCTTTACCTGTTCAGGTAGACTGGGTACTGGGGAAAAAAAAGTGTGTGTGTGTGTACATAGTAGAGAATACAGCTGGAATACAGTTATTGATTGAGATCTGAGAATGTATCTCCTTAATAAAATCACGGAATAGGTGTGTTAGGAAGGGACCTGTTGAGATCATCTAGTCCATCCCACCCTGCTCAAGCAGGGTCAGCTAGAACAGATTTCCCTGGACAGTGTCTAGTCAGGTTTTGAGTATCTCCACAGATGGAGACTCTGGGAACACTACTCCAGTGTTTGACCACCCTCACAGGTAGAAAAAAAAAAAAGGCGGCTTTTTCTTGCATAGAATTTTGTGTTTTAATTTGTACCCATTGCCTCTTACCCTGTCACCGGGCACTTCTGAGAAGAGTCTGGCTCCTTCTTCTTCATTGCCTTTGATCAGGTATTTATACAGATCAATAAGATCCCCCTGAGCCTTTTCTTCTTGAGGATAAACAGTCCCAGCTCTCTCAGCCTCTTCTCATATGAGAGATGCTCCATTCCCTTGCTCATATTCACCCATGTCTGTCTCGTACTGGGGAGCCCAGAACTCGACACAGGACTCCAGTTGTGGCCTCACCAGTGCTGAGTAGGGGGAAAGGATCACATCCCTCAAACCTGCTGGAAACACTGTTCCTAATGCAGCCCTGGATGCTGTTTGCCTTCTTTGCTATGAGGTTGTATTACTGGCTTGTGGTTAGCTTGTTGTCCATCAGGACTCCAGGTCCTCCACTGGGGCCTGTCAGTCCTCAGCGTGTTGTGGTGCATAAGCTTATTCCTCCCCATGTGCAGGACTTTGCATTCCACTTTGTTGAACTTCATAAGATTCCTCTCTGCCCAATTCTTCACCCAGTCCAGGTCTCTATGAATGGCAGCTGTGCCATCTGGTGCATTAGCCACTCCTAGTTTATCTGCAAACTTGCTGAGGGTACACTCTGTCCCAACGTCCAGGTCATTAATGAAGAGGTTAAGCACATTGGTCCCAGTATTGGCCCCTGGGGTACATCACTAATGACTAGTCTCCAGCTGAACTTTTTGCCCTTCACATCCGTTGCCAGATGCAACTCTAGATGGGCTTTTGCTTTTCTAACTTTATTCCTGCATGACTGGACTGTCTCTATAATCCTTCTGACTCATGTCCCCCTGCTTCTATCTCTTGTACATTTCCCTTTTATGTTTTAGTTTAGTCAGGAGTTCCTTGTTCATCCATGCAGACCTCCTGCCGCCTTTGCTCAATTCCCTGTTTGTCAGGATGGATCATTCTTGAGTATAGAGAAGGTGATTCTTGAATACCAACAGCTTTCTTGGCCTCCTCTCCAGGGCTGTATCCCATGGGAGTCTTCCAAGCATATCAGCAGAACAGGTACCGCTGATACACAACACAAGTGACATGTGCCCCATACCCAGCTTCTGGCAGTAGTCCCCCTCCCAGAAGCCTCAGGGGCCATTTGCCCCAGAAGTCACTCCCCTCTTCCAGTCATGTGGTCTGTTGTGATTGGCTGGCAGGTCCAGCCACTCCCTACTGGTTTACCTGGAAGTATATCTGACCCGGAAGGCCCTCCCCCATACATACACAGGGGCCGCCATTTTATGACAGGGTGATGCCACTATGGCAGGGAGCTGCCACTTTGTTAATCATCATACTGCTCTGTGATTGACTAACAGCCATTCTGGCAGGGCCTAGCAGCTGTGGGAAAAGTTATTTTGTAAAAGCCTTTTGAAGAATGCCAACCACTTGCTGTCTGTTATGACCGAGAATATTGTGTGGTATTATAGTTGTTCGCAACTGTTTTATCAGGAACTGTTCTGTAACTATCCTTTTAACAAATTTATGGAAGACTTACCTGAAAGTCTTAGTGATAACCATTTATTTCCCCCTAATGAAGTAAATATGGTTGTGATCAATGATTTGATGAACTCTGCTTGTGAGAGCAAAAAAACTGAGAAAGCTTTTACTAAGTATGTACATCGCAGAAATGTTAGCATCCTGTACCTTGTCCAGAATGTTTTTTGCCAGGGTAAAAAGAGCCACACCATCAGTCTCAAAAGAAAATATATGGTGTTATTTAAGAGTCCCTGAGTTAAGCTCAAGGTTCCATCCCTAGCTAAGCAGATGTATCCTGGCAACGCCCTGTTCTTAGAGGTGTTTGGAGATGCTACAGAGGCACACATAGGCAGCATATGGGTTCCTGATTGGTGATTTAAATGCTTCTACTCCAAAGGCTTTTAGGCTAGGAACTGGTCTTTTCCCATCAGAGCGGCCTGCCATTTACATATCGGCAGGGGGGGAGCGGGGTAGAGAGGAAGACTGATGTTTGCCAATAAATAGAGAAGAGTCAGACTGTCACCGTGTGTTGCTATTGGTGTAGGCTTAGCACTGATGTTCCAGTGTCTGAAGAGTAATCTGTCCCTCCTGGAACTGTTGATCCATCCCCCCTTCCTCCGGCAGAGAAAAGCAATACTCTGTGCAGCTTCTGATGGCCTGATAAAGGCCATTTCTGAAACTGTCCTGAATACCTTGAAGGGGAACATTCCATTAACACCCAACCAAATACGTGTGCTGAAAAAGGGCCACAAATTCATTAAAAGCCTGGGTAGTAAAAGTTTGTCCCTCAAAAGAAAGAAGCTACTGACAAAGCAAATCAGTGGCTTTATCGATCCTCTTCTAAGTTTTGTTCTTCTGCTTATATGGGGCTTTTGGTAAAGCAGTGATGGAATATATGGGAAAAATGTATCTCGTTCCTGCAAATCAACTGGAGCAGCTAAGGGTGCCCCGTTGCCCCAGGAAAACATGAGGACGGATGAAGTCCACTCTTTGGATGCTAAAGTGAGGGACATTTTCCAGAAACAAGGCTTGGCGGCTTACAAGAAAGCTAAGGTGTGTACAGCAGCTCTTCACAAGTACCTGGCACATGTGAAAGACAACGATCAGGAGAGGGGGAAAACAGCTCTTGGCTTTCTGGAAGAAAACAAGACAGAAGTGGAAAAACCCCTGGAGACTCCTGAGGACCTCAACCCTGTTTTTCAGGAAGTGCTGGAGAATGTGCATCCACTGTATCGGAAGAATGCACACATGCTCCTAGGTAAACTAGGGCTACACAAGCATATTTCTTCTTGGGACAACCAGGGAAGTTTTGTATAAAAAGGAGATGTCATCAAAGGGTTGAGCTTGCTTGAATTAGTTCGATGCATCCTTCAGACTTGTGTGCCTTCTAGCGTGAGAACACCTGGAATGTTTTTATGAATCCATGGGTGTGGTGAAATGTCCCATCTTCTGTCATGTCATACAGCAAACCGGGATCTTTTGGAACAATTAAAAGTGACTGAGGAGGACCAAGAAGCAAGATTCACACCACCTAAGAAGAGAAATATATCTAAAGCCTGGTGATTCACCCTGTTAAGTTTACTGTTGAAAATAAAATATTCATAAAATCTTTAACCTTTGCTGTCTATAGTGTCCATTTAAAAAATATGTTGGGGTGGGGTTCAAGAACACACACAGCCTTGTGGTTGGGTTTTAAGTTTTATTTACAGAATGTATTTATGAAAATCATTACAAAACTGCAGGTCTGTATCTTCTGAAAAATATTTGGAGTAGCTCTGGTCATGGGGAGAGCTTCATATTCGTATTTTACAAAGCACATCACCATCTGGTCATTTTGTACTAGATTGTCAGAATACAGTTTTAAAAGCTGTTTAAAAGGTAATCCCTTGTAATGGTGACATAGGAAAACAACACAGTGGTATCCGCAGACCACGGAGAGGGGATGCTGCAGTTGCTTCCTCTGGAAAGCAGTATTTGTGGTGTTGTGTTTTAAAAAGGACGTGATGATTTCAGGAAAGAGAGCACTGTTTGGAGGATAGACATATAAGTCAAAAAACTCTGCATGGTTCTGGTCTGCCAGGAGAATTGCTAGCTGGTGCTCTGCAGGCTGGTTATGTGGATGCATATTTACCAGCCTGCTCGCTGGTCTTAGAGAAACAAGGGCACTAGGGAGCCAGTAATGAGGGTAAACGCCTACAAATGCTTCTCTGGCGTAGGGATCTGCAGGGAAAAAAACCCAAGGGAGCTGCTTAGTGTCCATCCTTGCATGTAGTTGAAGAGCACATGTTTCTGCTGGTTTATTTCTATCACGTTGTCAAATACACCGTACACAATCATATTAATGGTGGTGATCAAGGCCCCTGCAAAGTGTACTTCTGCTGTCAGCTTTCCTATTTTAATCAGGGAATAGTGATTAGCACATTTTTGGTCTGGAGACAGGTCAAAGGCAAACAGTGTATAGCCATGGGCAAACTCTTTCCTGTCAACCAGTAGGGACTGGTCTTTCATATGGCTGCTGATCATCTGAACAAGCTGCATGTATTCTCTCACACAGCAGCCATTCTCAAAATCAGCGGTTTCACTGGCATTTACCATCCACATACAGGGACATAAAATTTGTATCATGAAGTTTAAATTTGAAAGGGTTCTTAGCATAATTGCTGCTAAAAGCATCATTATCTATGAAGCCAATAATAAGCTTGGGAAGCTGTCTCAGAAGCAAACTTTCCTCGTTGCTGACACGATTGCTGGCCAGTATGCTGAACACTTTCATGCCCATCTGGTCCACTGGCTATTTAGTGTTGGCCCTTAAGTAATGCCTCAGCGTGCACCAAGTGTGCTCCAGGTGCCACCTGCACCTTCTTCACAAATAGCGAGGCACATGTAATAACAGCTTGCAGGATCTTGCTGCCAGGGAGCTCATCAAACAAAAGCTGCACGTCAGCTTAATTTTTACATCCACACCATTCATCAAAAGTTTGCCTTGATAGAACAGATCACTGTGGAGGGGTCCCAATAGTTCATACTCTGGGCCATCAGAGCTGAGCGTTGCCTGAACCCCTGATTATTGATGTCATCCAGCCTGACTGCTTGCTGCTGCCTGGCTGTGTCTTTGCAGCCCTGTGGAGAAGTGCTTGGACAGCAAGTCAGCTGTAATTGAGAAGCAGCTCAATGAAGGCACAGTAGGGGTAGCACTTGTTGCTCTGGTTTCTCAGTTGATACCCAGTGTAATGTCCAGCTGGCTGAAAACAGAGACCAGTGGGTTATTCATGAGAACCACGGCCTCACCAGCTCTGAGGTTGGGCCTATCACCTTTAACAATCTTGCAGTAAAGATACAGTAGGGTGTTGTTCAGATCTATGTAATCTAGCTATGAGAAAGTCCAGAAGTGCAGGCTCCTCAACAGTGGAAAGTGGAGGCACCTCAATAAACAGACTTTTCTCAATGCTAATCTGCATTTGGGACACTTCAGACAAATCCAACTTGGATTTGGTGCATTCTTCTGAGCAGCCATGAATGAAAGCCATCCCTTTCAAAATAGATTTCCTTTTCTAGCAGTAGATCAGGACCTCTTTCTCTGGGTTTTCTGTTTCTTTTGCACCGTTCAGCATGGCTTGTTCTTTGTCTTCTTTTTCTCCTGGTTAGATCGTTGTCTAGCACCCCTTCCTTTTTCTTTTAAAGGGCTGGGGTGGACCTTCCGTCTTCCTTCAAAGCGTGACATGGCTTTGTTTCTTTTAAGGCTTTTTCTTTTAATATAAGCAAGTCCTGAGCCCTCCTGGTTTGAAGGAGTTTCCAACTTGCCATTACAACCTTGGAAACATGTCCAAATACATTTTTTGCAGTATCTTCAGCAGCACTTTTAGTGTGTGGCTTAATGATTTCCAAACTCCTTTTCAAAAGCCCTTCTAAACAGGCTGGAATATGGAATATACTTCCAACACCTGCACCATACATCACATGCCTTGAAAAACTAGGAAGACCATTGCCAGCCTGAGCTCTGTAATAATTCACATACAAGATGGGGCCCTGTAATTTTTTACAACTACCATTTTGGCATGGTTTCTTAAAATATCAGAGGCTTCTGGGGCTGAAGAAGCAGGTTTACAATCACCTTCCCAATGCAAAATGAGACATGATTGTTCTGGTTAGTCTTGATTTCTGTGCTGATTGTGTAGATGTGCTGGCAGTTTACAGGCACGTAGGTGTGGCTTATATATCACTGTCTCAATCATCTTCTTATTACCACCAGTTGGAACACAGTGCAATAAAGGACCTGCAAAGTTCCTGACAAGCTGGTGCTCTACAAGATCCATGTAAAGATTGAGCAAGTTAAACTCTGCCATGATGTCGGCCATAAAAGGAAATTTCTTAGCAGCAACACCTGGAGAAGCCCCCAAAATATGTGCCAGATCCCCCGTTCTAGAAAAAGTGCAGGGCTTTTTATCCATTTTGAGCTTTGTTTTCCTTATGACAGGGTCACAGGCCAGGCTCACTGCTGGAGAGTCAACAGCTGAAGCTTTGTTGTGGGGGTTAATGAGATGGCTCGTATTTTCCATCAACATGGAGAAGGACAGATAGGACAGAAAGGACAGCCTTTCGGCAAATTATACTGCCATGCTATTTCAAAGTGCTATTTCAAAGATGGTGTCTTCGCTGATGTTATTCCAGCTGTGTGGTTACTGTATTTCCACCAGCCCCAGCTCCCACTTCCCAGAGAGCTCTGGAGGCCTCCCCAGCTGTACAGTAAAGTTCAAGCTGGTGTTTTGTGGGAAGATGCAGGGGCCTCTCAGTCCCACTCAAAGGACTGGGCTCTTTGCATGTGACAGGCTTTGTGCTGGGAGCTCCTTGGTGGCCTCCTAGAAGGGGTCTGTAACCCTTGGGCATGTTTCAACTTGTCATCCTTCATCCTTTTGGTGCCCCTCCACCTTCTTGAAGTCTTCTCCCACCTCAGACATGTCAGGGCTTGTTCTGCAGTCTGCTAAAGTGGGGGACCCCAACCCAGCCTTTTACTTTTGTATACATTTAAAGTTTAATTATGCATTCCATTAGCTCTTATTAAAGAATGTTTTATCCATTTTATAACTGGTTTTATGGCTATATATATTTAATTTCTGTAACTTTTTTTATTTTATACATAAATATATATATGCATATATACATATATAGAAGTATTATATATAAAGTAGTGTCACTGTGTATAATAGATAAAATATATATTTATACATATTTGCACACTCCTTTAGATATTTTTTTTATATATATAGTATATATATTGTGTATATATACATATTACTTTTATATATAATATAGATAGAATATATGTATATGTGTTTATAGATGTTGTATATAAATTTATATATTGCACATAATGTATATATTTTTCTATCTGAGCGCTTTCTGGTGCAAAGGAAGAAGGCACCCAATCACAGGGCTTGTCTGAGAACACGTGGTTATGACGGTGTCAGGAAATGGCCATCAGCCAATCACAGAGCAGTGACATTTAACAAAGTGGCAGCTCCCTGCCATAAAATGGTGGTGCCCTGTCAAAACGGTGGCCAAACCAAAATAATGTTCCCTGTGAATGTATGGGGAGAGGCTGTCTGGGACTGATGTACTTCTGGGTAAACCTAAACCTGTAGGGGTGGCGAGTCCTGCCAGCCAATCACAACAGACCATGTGACCAAAAGAGGGGTGTGACATCTGGGGCAAGTGACCCCTGAGGCTGCTGGTAGGGGGGTGGGACTTCTGCCGGAAGCTCGGCGTGGGCACTTGTCACTTCTTATCTTGCACATCATTGAAACCTGTACTACTCAGATCTCTGAGATTAAAGTCTGCTCTCCTGAAGTCCAGGATTGTGGTCCTGCTTTTTGCCCTGCTCCCTCCTCATGGGATCCTGAATTCTACTATCTCATGGTCACTACAGTCAAGGCTGCCCCTAACCTTCACATCCCCAACCAGTTCTTCCTTGTTTGTAAACAGCAGGTCTAATAGAGCACCTCTTCTTGTTGACTCCTCAATCGCCTGCGTCAGGAAATTGTTACCAGTGCATTCCAGAAATCTCTTAGATTGCTTGTGCCCTGCTGTGTTGTCCTTCCAGCAGACGTTGTGGGGGTTGAAATCCTTCATGAGGACCAGGGCCTGCGAACATGAGACTTCTTAGAGTTGTGTGAAAAAGGCCTCATCTATTTCTTCTTCCTCATCAGACCTATAGCAGATACCTACTATAACATCACCTGTATTGGTCTGCCTACTAATATGACTTGTAACTCTTGACTGGCTCCTCACCCATCCTAAGGCAGAGCTCTATGCATTTCCACTGCACTCTCAGATAAGATGCAACATCCCCTCCTTGTCTTCCCAGCCTGATCTTCCTAAAGAGCCTATATCTATCCATCACAACACTCCAGTTATGTGAATTATCCCACTATTTCTGTGATCACAGTGATGTCATAGCCCTGTAACTGCACTCAGATGTACAATTCCTACTGTTTGTTCCCTGTGTTGCATGCACTAGTGTACAGGCATTGGAGAAAGACACCCAAGTGTGCTGATTCCCCAGAACGGGCATGAGAGCTTTCCCCATAAGGCTTCCAAAGGTAATAGATTTGTTGTGTTCATTAGAAATGGCATGGTTGTTGGATTTTTCACAAATTATGAAGAACATGGTAGCTAAGGAAATTATAAAATCATAGAATTGTTGCTTGGCAGGAATCTCTGCAAGTCATACCAAAGTGGTACTGTTGCTAGTACTAGGCCAGGTCAGCCATTACTGTCTCTAGCAAAGCACTGAAAACTTCTAATACTGGAGATTTTGACACCTTCTTGGTAACTTCTTCCAGTGCTATACTAATTTCTCAGTGAAAGTTTCTCCTAACGTGCAACATAAACTACCCAAGCTGCCCTTCAACTAAGTAAGCTGTCCTTGACAAACCAAGCAAACCCAGCTCTTACAACTTCCTTTTGCAAAACGCGTCCTTTATTGAAGACTCCAATGTGACCAGGTGAGAGCATCCAAGCCAAAGCCTAAGGCTTCTGGCTGCAAATTTACACATTCCAAAAACACAGACTGGTAAAAGTCTCAGAATTTAATGCTCCTCAGGGTAGCTCTCCCTCGGCTAGACCCACAAAAGATCACAGCCTCTGATACCTCATTTCAATTTTTCAGGACCATCCCAGCAGTACTGCTGGGGGTTGGCTCTAGGAAGAGGATAACTACTTTCTCTGGCAGATGAATTAAGGAGGTTCAGCATTTGCACAGCTTCCAGTTCTGTACTTTCTGTTACACACAGGCTGTCATTACAGGTGTTACAGCACTAGTCTCAAAGGAGGTATCGAAATAGTTCCTTGCGTCAGTGTCCAGTTGTCCTGGTTTTGACTGGGATGGAGTTGATTTTCTTCCTATTAACTGGTATAGTGCTGTGTTTTGGATGTAGTGTGAGAATAATGTTGATGACACGCTGATGTTTTGGTTGTTGCTAGGTATTGTTTATGCTAGTCAAGGACTTTTCATCTTCCCATGCCCTGCCAGATGTGCAGGGGGCTGGGAGGGAGTGTGGCCAGGGCGGCTGGCCCAGCTGGCCAATAGGCTATTCCATACCATATGACGTCATGCTCAGCATATAAGGCTGGGTGAAGAAGAAGGAGGGGGGGCGTTCGGAGTGATGGCGTGTGTCTTCCCAAGTAACCGTTACGCGTGATGGAGCCCTGCTTTCCTGGCGATGGCTGAACACCTGCCTGCCGATGGGAAGTGGTGAATGAATTCCTTGTTTTGCTTTGCTTGCGTGCGCGGCTTTTGCTTTCCCTATTAAACTGTCTTTATCTCAACCCACGAGTTTTTCTCACTTTTACCCTTCTGATTCTCTCCCCCATCCCACCCGGCGGGGGGGGTGAGCGAGCGGCTGCGTGGTATTTGGCTGCTGCCAGGTTAAACCACGACACCAGTTTATAGGAATGTTGTAGAGAAGTTTAAATCTTTGGCATATTGTTATGGCAGCAGCACTAAGTAGGTATTGTTAAGTATATTCACCCACTTCCATATTCCATTCTCATTTTCTAGTCTATGGCTGAAGAACAACTCAGATTTTGGTGTCCTTGCTATATTTTGGATCATATTTAGAAGATGATCTTGCTTTGCAAGAGTCTTTCTCTGAGATTTTCAGCTGTTCAGCCCCAATTTTGACTAATCCTGTGGATTATGAAGGCAGAGCAGGAAAATGTATCTCGGTTTACCTGAAAATCTCCTTTAAGCACCAGCCCTTTCCAGAGATGGATGAATCACCCAAATCCAGAGATGGCAACTGACACCCAAATCCAGAGATGGCAAGTGGCATTAATTTGCAGAAAGTATATCTCTGTTTTGAAGTGGTAGAAACCATGTAGTTCCCATCCCTGCCTCCTTCCAGAACAATCATTCTGATCTGTAACTCAGGGAAGAATACTGCAAAAGCGAAAGATGAGCACCTTTGTCTGACGGTAAATGAATGGAATGGCTCTACTGCTGAGCTTTGAGTCCCCTTTCCCCTTTAAGTTGCCCCCTGCTTTGGTTAATATTGTGCTCTCAACTGAGCAGTTAATGCATTGTGATAGTTTGAAAATCCTGTTATTTGTGGTGATAATCTTTCTGGACAATCAAGTTAGTATCTTCCAAAACTTAGGTTAATGTGCATTGAAACAAGAACAGGGACTGCTGTGTCTGTTGAGACAGGAAAAGAGGGTGGTGTTTTTTTGAACAGTATCTCTTACTGTTTTGAATCACCACACCAGACTGCTTCCAAATGAAGCATCAGATCCAAAATGCACAGAAGATGTGAACTCTTCCTGCTGATCTGAAGAGTCTTTGAATCAGGTTTCCAGCTGTTAAAGAAGATGGTGTTCATCTTTATGTCTCATAGAAGTTTTCTTTAAAAATCCCTGCATGGTGGGAAATAACAGCCTTTGAAACTGTTTTCCAAGATGTGCTGCTTTTTGATTCTATAGGAAACTTGTGAGCTCATTAAGATACCATAAATGAAGGAGAGAGGAAAATGAAAAAAAAAAAACAACCAAGGACAAAGTGAGAAGACCGTGCTGCTTCATAAGGGCCATTCTCTTCCTCATCTCTTCTGTACACTGACTGGTCTGAGAGTCAGTTTGGAGAAATGGTGGAAAATCTCTCTATCTTGAAAAGAAGAGCTAAGACAGGTAACCTCTATGTTGTAGGACTTACCAAACAGATAATAGGAAAGGAAAAAAAAGGAAAATATTACTGGCAGCTTTTCCAAAGTGTTGCTGACCCCAACAGAAGGAAGGTTTTTAAGAGCCACCGGGACACTGAAAAACCTTTCTGTGCTAGGCTTTGGTGTTGCATTCTGCTTGTCCACATGGCTTCTTCATCCTTGTCCTTTTGGTATAGGTCATGTCCCTGTTGATTTCTTGTTTTAAGAGAGGCCTGTCAAAGCCTAATTCAGAGGGTCTTTTTGTCACTGCAGTTGTCCCGAAATCACTTCTCAGCACTGATACTTGTTTTCGCAGTCATGCTGTTAGTAATTCCTCGTAACAAACCTCCTGTGCTTTTGGCCATTTTTATGGGGGCCATATTTAAGCTGTTCCATGTATTTTTCATTGCATCATCTCTGCTTCAAGCAAGATCACCTGTTTTAACACAGCACAGAGGAAGGTGGGGAGCTTTCTGTTCTCTGTAACTGGGCCACAGATGGCCCAGGGCAAGTTATTCAAAGTGGAGCTACAAACTGAGACACTTGCTGCTCCTTTTTGCCCCTAGTGGTTGTCTCTCAGTAGTTGGTTTCTATATGTCTCTGTTCCATTCCAAGTCTGTTAAGAGCCCCCGTGGTGTTTAACCAGCAGTAGAAAGTCTCATGTCAAGAATAAATCTTCCCTGCACTCTTTCTCTCTCACACACCTAGTTGTGCAGTTTTTCCATCATACATTGTGTGCATGGGATGGAAGGATGGCAAAAGTCAACAAAAGTATGGCCTCATCCCTTTTCCTCTTGGTAGTGCCTTCCTTATCAGATTCTTGTTTCCTGATGCTGTTTCAATGACTTACTTCAAGGGTAAGTCTATCAATATTATTCTATTAACAAACCTTACCAGAATGGCATATCCTACCCCTTCTTTACCCCAACTTGTTTGCTGCTTGGTAGTTTTGCTGGATTCTGCATGCATTATCTTGCTCTGAGAAGCATGATATCTTACTCTGAGAAGCATGAAATGTCATTATTTGTGTATATGCTAACAAACTACAGATGCTATTACCAATAAATAAAATTATTTAGCCCTTACTTACAATTGTGGCCACAATACTTGATTCTTGTAATCACCTATGGCATAATTTATCAACTTACTTCTCAGTTATGTGAAGCGAAATATACTACATAATGCTTGCTAATATTCCCCTTGTTCCTGTTACTGAAAAAGATTGAAGAGACAGGCTGTTTGGTTTTCATACTGACCTCTAGAGTTGTGAATATTTCATTCACATCCTGTCTAATAATTCCTCCCAGGCTAGATAATCCTGTGCACAATCTCCTTCTGTACAATATGTCAGTCTTGGCATACCTCTGACCATCTGCGTTGTCCTTCCCTAGGTCTTGTAAACTCTTACTATATCTTCTTTAGGTTAAGGCAACTAAATCTGGATATGATGCTCTATTGTCAAAGTTTGTATTGTTCACACAATGCTCAAAAATCCAGAATAAAATAAAAGAGGCCCTTTCCCACTCTGATGATAGCACTTGTCAGGGAAAGACTTGCTTTTGGGTTTCTCTCTCTCTGGGTTTATCTGGAGTTCTAATTTCTCTTGAAGCATTTGAGACTCTTTTTAATGTTTCCTAGAATGCTGTATGTTTTCTGGGCACAGTGATGATGACAGATGGATGTCAAGGTACTGAAGAGAATTCAGGCTTTGATAGTGAAATAGCAAAGTGAGGGAGAAACTGTGAGGAAAGTTGGTGTTCCTTTTGTTTGCTTTCAAGCTCAAAATGTGTGTGCCATAGCTTGACTAAATTACCCTATAAATAAGAGTGTGTGTATCCGTGTATGTGACTGACTTTATGATAGTGTTCTGCAGTTACCTTCATGACATGAACACCTGGGGAAGGAGAGATTTGATGGTTGCCTGGAGGATGATAATTCCTAATCATGAGAGGGAAATGAGCCAACATTTTTTGAGAAGAAAAATCCAGTGAAATTTATTATGCTATTGAACCATTTCCCTGGGCAAGGCATGTCAGTGCCATCACTCTCACGCAATTAAATACCAAGCAGCATATATTAATTAATTATATGGTGAAAAACTAATTAATAAGATGTCTTCATATATTTTTGCTGCTTTCACCCTCCAGGATTCAGTTGCACCAAACAGAAAGAAGTGGATCCTGTGAGAATAAATAGCTGTGAGAGCATTTTTACAGTGTTCACTTTGTATAAAAAATGAGATTGGTAGAGTGTCAATGGGAAAGCTATTTTATTGCTAGAATTCTAGCTAGCTTTGGTTGGTATGGCTGTATGCGATTAAGTCCCAAGTCAGTGGAATTATTTGGGATTTTTTTAAGAAGCATGAGTGAAAAAAGTTATTTGGCCTGGGACCTAAGGTTTAAAGCATAAATTTTAGCATCAACAGTACTGCTACACGGTAGAACGACAGAGATAAAAACAGAGAAGAAAGCACAAAAATTGAGGAGCTCTGGAGAGGAGAAAAATAAAATTTGACTTAAACTGTTAGTGCTATTTGGTATGGGATGCCACCTTGTGGAATTTTTTAGGATGTCATGTCTTTTATCAAATCTCTTGCAAGTCTTCCTGACTATTTACTCTCTTCAGTCACTGTAGATAATCCTGTTTGCATAGATCAGCCGTGATCTTTAATAGCCCCTCCATCACCTGATTTTTTTATGTAATCTGAACTTTCAGTGAAATTTAGGGATGGAGAAATCTTACTTTGGGAGGTAAAAAGTCTGGGAAAAGGAGAACCTCCCTTAGCTTGCCCAGTGGGCCTGGGAATCAGCCATAGTGAGAGCATGATCAGTGCAGATACTGTGGTATGATTGTAGTACTGCACTAATGTGTGTTGTCAGAAAGCTCTGAAGGGAACTGTAATCACATTGTGCACTTTGGCATGTTAACCCAATCACTACAGCAGTTGGAAAGGAGTTATTCCATGGTTGTCTTCAGCGGGACATTAGGATTGCAGGAAGAGTTAGCAAACGTGGACATGTCTGCTGCCTCAGTTGACATACCACTTCATTTTGCATTGTAAAGGACTCTTCTCCCAACGTGTTCGGATGTCTGGCATTCAAGCTGTATCTCCATAGTGGTCTGCTTAAGGGACAGCACAGGTGTGTCGCTAATCCACAAGACCTTTGTTGCAAACATTTCACATCAACTGTCGAATGCTTCCTCCCTGCTAGAGGCATTGTGGAAAGGTGAAGGTGCAGTAGGTGACTGGTCTTCTGCCAGAAAGCAGTGTTTTGCTCCTGAGTGTACCAAAATACTAGGGTGGCTACCACAAGCGAGTGAAGAAATGATCTCTCCTCTATGGAAATGTATATAGAGGGTCTCCTTGAACTGAGACCCTGTCAGAGGGACAGAGGCCATCTGTCCATTTTTCTGCTCTCCAGCTTTGATTCTCCTTCTGCTCTTGGTCCTTTTCTGTCTTCATGTCCATCCCATGGAGCATCAGTGGGCCTGTCACTTTCCTGATTTCCTACACTTGAAGGTAGCTCTCCCTTCCCTCATCTAAGCGATTAGCTGCTTCTGATTTTGTCTCAATAAACATTAACATGAGCCTTCTGGAATAATTTCCTAGCCACCTTTCTTTTCTATACACAATGTCAAGGATTGTGCCCCTTTTTTTCAAATGGTAAAGAGATGCTGGTAAGGGCTTCTTTCTTCTACCTCTTTTGCTACTATCCTCATAACTGGAGTTGGATACTGGGGTGCAACCTTCACAGGCTGATCTTTCTATTGATTGCATGTGCTCCTTTTTGTCCTTTACTTGCCCTTCCTCTGTAAGCCTTTTGCCCTGGTCTTGCTCTTACCACCACCTTGTTTATCTGCAATGATCTATTGCTTTTGGCCTGATGATTCCAGAATTCACTCCCCTCTTTTAAAACACTTGAGCTAGGGCTGTGATTTCTGAGCTTAATAGAGTATGAAAGTCCAAGTAACACATTTGTGAATAACCTTTAAAGTGTGAATTCAGGTTCTGAAGGAAAATTACATTGAACAATTTCAGTCTTCGGTAGAAACTTCTTTGGAAACAGTTACAGTCTCATCCATGGAGTGTCATGAAGTCATTGATTGAAGTGCCATCAGCTCTTGCCAATGTACAGCCTGGCAGCTTAGAAATGCCATTTAAAACCTTAAATGAATGTTGTGTGGTGAGAGCTCCTTCTAACCTCCAGAACCATCAAGCTCTCAGCCTGAGCCAACTGCCTGCAGTTCTTGTCTAACGGTTGAAGCAGCTGAGCCACAGAGTGGATTCCTGAGAGGGCTTGAGGCACTAAAACTGCAGCAATTCAAGGACAGAGTAGATGAAATTTAAAGCAGGAGTGATTCCATGAACTCCAGACAGTTTAAACCTGTGGTGATGTCCACTGGGTCCTGCAGCAGGATGTGATCGGGAGACTTCTGTTTTGCATCCCCCCACAGTTCTCTACTACTCCAAGTACATTGACCTTGCTGACATACCATGAAAGGCAATGAGAAATCACTTCAAGATTATTAATTGGAGAGGACGGATTTGGGGGAAGAGATCAAAGTCCTGTAGCCCTTTCCTGACACATGCATGTGTGTATGTATGTTTTGTACCAGTGTTTTCATAGGGATAGTAGCTGTTTGACTTTTTCCTGCTACACATGCTCATGTTGCAGCTGCATCCAGCTCTGTTATAGGAAACAGATGTTGTGACATTTATCCACAACCAGTGATGCAGAGCTCCCCAACTCACTCTGTGGAGTTACTGTGTGTTGAGTTTTAGAAGCAGGGGTGCTTCCCAGCCTCCTTACAAGAATGCTGAAAATTTCCTCTGTGTTATGCATGTGCTTGTGAGCTTTAGACAGTTGTGGGTTTTTTTTTCAGATTGCTAAGCTAATGCTTAGGTGCAAGGGGGCCTGGAAATAACCACCAATGCAGTATAGTTAATCTCTTACTCTCTTCCTCTGCCTACACAACCCTATATTTTTATGCTTTGCATGATGTTAGCTTTTGTGGACTTGGAGCATTGGGAGATGCTTTACTCTGCCTCCCATGGGAATGCCTGTGAGCATCTTGCATAAGGCCTACTCCTGGTCACAATTCTTCACCAAACTGGTGAATCTCCCTAGATGCAAAGCAGTTTCAAAAGTTTCAAGCAAACTAAGAAGGGGGCTCAGAGGGGACAGAAGGGTCACAGTGGAAGTAAAAGAAAATAATTATGCATATGATTATGAAAACATAAGCCTGACTCATAGGTAAAGTGACATGAATGCAAGAAAATACTATTCTAGTTTTTCTTTCATGTTCTGTGAAGCAGCAAAACCAAAAGGAGCCAGTTGTACCCCAAACTATCTGCCCTGCTGGTAAAATTACCTCAGACAGAAGTGGGGATATTTGCCCAAAAAGTTAGGTCCAAGTTGGGCGGGAGCGTTGATCTGCTCGAGGGTAGGAAGGCTCTGCAGAGGGACCTGGACAGTCTGGATCGATGGGCTGAGGCCAACTGTATGAGGTTCAACAAGGCCAAGTGCCGGGTCCTGCACTTAGGCCACAACAACCCCATGCAAGGCTACAGGCTTGGGGAAGAGTGGCTGGAAAGCTGCCCAGAGGAAAAGGACCTGGGGGTGCTGGTTGACAGGTGGCTGAACATGAGCCGGCAGTGTGCCCAGGTGACCAAGACGGCCAATGGCATCCTGGCCTGTATCAGAAATAGTGTGGCCAGCAGGAGCAGGGAGGTGATTGTGCCCCTGTACTCGGCACTGGTGAGGCCGCACCTCGAATACTGTGTTCAGTTTTGGGCCCCTCACTACAAGAAGGACATGGAGGTGCTGGAGCGTGTCCAGAGAAGGGCAACGAAGCTGGTGAAGGGCCTGGAGCACAAGTCTTATGAGGAGCGGCTGAGGGAACTGGGACTGTTTAGCCTGGAGAAGAGGAGGCTGAGGGGAGACCTCATCGCGCTCTACAACTACCTGAAAGGAGGTTGTAGCGAGGTGGGTCTTGGTCTCTTCTCCCAAGTAACTGATGATAGGATGAGAGGAAATGGCCTCAAGTTGCGCCAAGGGAGGTTTAGATTGGACATTAGGAGAAATTTCTTTACTGAAAGAGTGGTCAGGCCTTGGAATAGGCTGCCCAGGGAAGTGGTTGAGTCACCAACCCTGGAAGTATTTAAAAGACCTGTAGATGAGGCGCTTAGGGACATGGTGTAGTGGGCATGGTGGTGTTGGGTTGATGGTTGGACTCGATGATCTAGAGGTCTTTTCCAACCTTAATGATTCAATGATTCTATGTCTGTAGCTCTTCACCATGCCAGATTACTGCTCATCACAAGGCAGGACTGAACCCTGTTTTAGTGGACTTTGAGTTTCCAGTTTGAGTAAAAGTTGTAAGTTTATGCAAGCACAATGGGGTGGGCTGGGTGTGGTGAACCTGCTAGACGGCAAGAACTTTTGTTCTTCTTGTTCCTCACTGCTGACAGGTGAGCACCAGCAGCTTTGGATATCACTGTGAGTCATGATTAGGTGCTGTTTTGTTTTTCCCGTGCAGTGGTCCAAGTAAATTGGAGCAAAATACTCTGAGCTGGGGGGGGGATATGTACTCTGATCCCCCTGCCAGTGAAGGTGATGTGAATTTCACCTCTGACCTTGGCAAAGCCTAGATTTGGCAGAAAACTGTAATAGTGCTGTTTAGTAGCTCACGGATTTAATGAAAGTGCAACTAACTCCTACTGCTGATTTCACTGCATAGTGATCACAAATCAGATGGAAAGTTGTATAACAGCCATTTTGAGCAAGTACTGAAAGATGGCCAGCTTTTAGGCCCCCTGTAGTGCAACACTTGGCCATTGTTCTGAAGACCTGCCACATGACTTAGGGTGGGAAACCTTATTTCCTTAATCAGACATGGTATTGTTAAGAGTGAGAAGCAAAGTGAAGTTAATTTTATGTTTTATTAGCAACTTTGCATTTCCTTCAGGTTTTCTCACTGACAGAGAGTAGCAGAAGTTGAGCTTCCTGTAGGTAATAAACCTAGAAATCTGATTTTTGTGACATTGAACACTGGCAAACAACAATCAAGCAATGAGAACTCATACTAAAATCCAATGTGGCTACTGGGACTGGGCATTTTATGACAAATATTTATTGAAATGATACTATTGATTGTAATTATCTCCAGGACTTCCTTGCATGCCCTAGGATGAGGAAATACGGGGCTGGATACTCTGAGACATTGCAGATGACTGCAGAAATAAGTGCAATGGAGCATTCTTTCAAATAATGTTTTTTATCTTCCTACAGAAAAACTGCATTGGGTTGTGCTGTTGGGAGATCAATGGGTAGCCCTGGTTTCAGGTGCTGATTCTTTAAAAAGAGAATTCTGCCATCCAGTGGCTTTTGAATAGATTTATAAGTATAGGCGACATGACCAAGTCTAGGTAAGAACATTTAGTTTCACTTCGTTTCAGCACCAAGCCAGTGAGAGCATTACTGCAGAACAGTTACCTGAGAATTTGCTTAAGAAATTCTTCCCTTTCAGAGTGGGGGGGAAGGAGCCAGTGCCATTTATTTTAATGCTGAAACCTTTCTTTTGTTTATCTCTTTGCAGTTATGTGGCTGTGGGCTGCTGGGTGTGGGCATCTGGCTGTCAGTGTCGCAAGGAAACTTCGCCACATTTTCTCCTAGCTTTCCGTCGCTTTCAGCTGCCAACCTAGTCATTGCCATTGGTACGGTCATCATGGTGACCGGCTTTCTGGGCTGCCTAGGTGCTATCAAGGAAAACAAGTGCCTCCTGTTGAGTGTAAGACATCAATACTTCTTTTCACTAAGAACAGTGATTATTGCTTTGTTATTATTTTATTTAAATGTCTTGTGGATCATCGTGATATTGCCCTTGGCTTTCAATCTTTTGTATGCTTGCAGTATGACATCCCACAGCTTTGGTCACAGTGATATCATTGGCATATTAGCAAATGTATCCTTGTTACTGTGTGTCCTAATGTATTACAGAGCAAAGCAAATTATTACCAGTTACCTCTGAGTGGTTAAACATGAACTGTAGGGTCAACCTGGATAGCCCTTCTGGAAATGTCTGTTAGAAGGATTGACTGAAAAATCTTAAGCGCAGCTGCTTTTGGATGCCACTCAAAGTCTCTCATGGCTATTTTGTACTTTGCCCTTATGTAAGGCCTTTGTCAGAGGTTGGTGGAAACCATCTGATCCAAAGTTAAGAAGTCAAGGTCTCTGCCAGGCCTTACCAATAAAAAAAAAAAACAAAACTGATCCTTGGCAGTCTTTATCCATCACTGAAGCACAGAGGTTGGGAACCCCTCTCAGGAAACACAGTGTGGGTCACTCCTCTTGCTATAAACCCAGGAGGCTTCATCATGCGTATCCCCACCCCAAGGAGAGAGGTATTGTGTCAGAAGGTGAGAGGAGGGCTTTCAAAGCAGGCAGCTTCCAATTCAGTCACAGTTTATGAATCACAGGTGCTGTGACATTAAGGAGCACGTGAGTTTTCCTTGTGTAAAAGTCTCCCTTACATGGTGTTGGGGAACAGCTGGGCAGCATTCCTTAGACCACCTCAGAGAATAAAATTGGAGGACAAATGTGCACCTGTTTTTTGCTTGGTTTTGTATGTTGTACAGCTAGAAAAGCAAACAGAGAATAGTAATGAGGTCTATGTCGTTCATCCACACAAACTGCAATACCAGATGAATTTTGGGTTTTTTTTTTTAAGAGTGTTTATATTCTTACAACGTTCTACAAAAGTCTTTTTATACTATCATGACTATCATGAGTTTCCGATTGGAGAGCTTGCTGCCCTGCATACTACATCTTCCCCAGTGTCTCTATGGGGGGATGCCATGCCTATGTGGCAGTCCACTACTACATAAAGGCAACTAGCGGGCATGGAGAGTAATGAGAAACTACTGGAGCTCACACTTGGGATGCCCCTGCAGAGAGAGATTTCAGCTACAGAGAGTCAGGGATAGAAGTGCTGAGTAATATAATGACTCAGCAGACAGTCAGATGTGGTTAAAGCCCAACTGCTAGGGAATCACTCCTGAAGCACGTCACATTGATCTTTGTGGTAATGGGTTTAGCATCTGTTCTGTAGTCTGTATGAAGGAAAGAGGCTATCAGGGCTGCATGCTGTGACAGCAGTCAGAAAAAGCAAGACAAAAGCATTGCTGAAACCTGCAAACTGGTAAGTTTCTAGCTTCCTCATTGATGGTGAGACCTACAGGAGCTTTAGTGGCAATATAGTATCAATATGCCTGCATAGTCTGAAAGCAAACTTGCATGTTTTTGGCAGTAGAGGAAAGGTTTAGAAGACAAGGCCTATAGTCTTCAGAGTTTCTAGCAGCCCCAGGTTTGCTCTCTAGTTGGCAAGTGTCTATACACTGATTGTTTTTCCTTTGTTCTAGTTTTTCATCATTTTGCTGATAATTCTCCTGGCAGAGCTGATATTACTCATTTTGTTCTTTGTTTATATGGACAAGGTAAGCAAATACGCCATATAGATTAATTATCTGTAGTAGCACGTAGACCAGGTTCTGTTTGCTTTTGTTTGATGGAGGTATGTGGGTTCTCCTTGCTCTTCACTTTGATGAAGGTTTAACCTTGAGATCTTGGCTGTTTTCTGTAAGTTGCTTCTGCAGGGGGAGGAGGAAATGATGAGGAGGGCAAACAGGAGAGAAGAACTCGCTGAGCTTTACAATTTCCTCCCTGAAATAAAACCATGGTCCAGGGCCTCCCTTTTAGTCTTTTCCTAAAAGCTAAGATAGCCTTCAACATAGCTGTTTGATTTCTCTGCAAGAAGCTGATCATCTTGTGGACCTGGGTTGTGAGAAATCCTACTTAAGACCCTGTTAGCTTCTTAGAGCCAACCCTTGAACAGGACTGGAGGAGAGAGGCCTGGGATATTCAAAGGTTATTCCAGATGCCACCAGCTGTCTCAGTTGACTGGGCAGTCCCAGAGAGTTTTACAAGGGTGCGGAGCAGATCAAGAGGCAGCTTCTCATAAAGCCCAACTGTAGGAATCTGCTATCTAGTAGAGACTAAGTGAAGTAGGCATAACTGGCTGGCCTGTCAGATAGGTAAGACTGGAAAAATCCTTGGGGAACTGGAGAGCTCTGCTAAAGACGGGACAGAGCTTTACAGTATGAGCGTGTCCAGACTGATTTTAAAACTGAGCTCCTACCAGATTTGTATCTCTTCCCAGGTTGTCATTATGATGCCTGCTGCTTTCAGGGAGCTGGGGTGAACTTCTGATTTTGAGTGGGATGTCAAAGCAGGACGAAACAGATCTTATAATATAGTTGGCCTTTACACCAGGACCCATAGGTTAATCCTTTCTCTGCTGCCAGCTCACTGCTGTCAGAGCCAAGGTACATTCCTACCTGCATCCAGGACTCCAGGCTCGGACTGAAATTTATACAAGAAATGGGACATCTCAGATCTCCCATTAAGCATTCCAACTTTCTCCTCTAAAGAAAGAAGAGCACATTTGAAAATCATAAATCCTACAAGCCTGTCCCCACAAGGAGAACAATAGTAATGCCCTTTTTCAATTGATTTTGTATTGGCCATTTATTATAGCCTGTGCAAGGGATAACTATGTTAAGGTTGGGAGGCTGGGACTCTGGTTTTATGATATTAGGAAATTAAAGTAGGCTATAGGTTACAGGCAGGAGAGGCTGCTGTGGGGTATTGCCAAAGTTAAAGTAAGCTCAGCAGATTTCTGCTGATCACTCTTCAGTTAGTTTGGATCAGATGATGACTGTATGATGGACTCTCATCAGAGGGGAAGCTGTTTGGTCTCCTATCTTATGAGAATTAATCCAGTATTTTGCCATCTGAGGGAGAGACTAGGTCTTGGCTGGTGCTGAAAGGTCCCATTGACTTGTAAGAGTCTTGAAGCTATGATGGAGCTTTTCTGCCCATATTAAGTTTGTGGTGAGAGAAGGTAAGACAGAAACATTCTGTATGCAAGACTCTACCATTTGGTCCTTTCCTCTAAACAGCAGTGCATTGACTTTCTGTATTTTTTACATGATGCAGGTCAGTGAGAGTGCAAAGAAAGATTTGAAGGAAGGTATGAAGCTATACAATTCAGAAAATAATGTTGGACTGAAAAATGCATGGAATATCATTCAAGCAGAGGTACATATTTTCTCAATAGAAAAAAAGTAACGATTTGGCCATAAAGGCTGCTGCAGTCTGTTAACCGTGGCATCCATGCCAAGTCTAAAAGATGGCTAATGCAGGCTTTGGTTTCTGATTTTGCACGCTTGAACATCCAGGGAGTACTGTGAAACCCAGGATCAAAGTGTACTCTCTAATGTGAAAGATGCTTACCCCTCTCTGAGATTCTCTGTGCCTATCACAGGCAGAAAGATTATCTGAAACAGAGGAGAAGCAGCAAAATCTGCATAGGCAGAACTGCAGCTTTGGCAGCTAGGCTTTTGCCGTTCAGCAGTTGTGGGCAGATTACTTTATGTTTTGGTGTTTGGGCTCATGTCTCTGTGACAAGAAGAGTAAGATAACCTTGGGCATGAGACTGTTTATTTTCTTTGGGTTTTTTTTATGTTGTTAAGTATTTGCTTTTAGTGATCACTGAGCACAAAGCACTTTAAAAATACAGAAGTGTGTGGCAGCCCTTTTGAAAATATACAGTGGTTTAGTGGAAGTAAAAGTTTGTGGTGGTGCATGATCCACAAATTGTGCTAGTTAAGTTAATTTATTAATCCTTTGCTTTTGCCATAGATGAAATGCTGTGGTGTGAATGACTTTACGGATTGGTACCCAGTGCTGGGAGAAAACACTGTCCCAGACCGATGTTGTACGGAAAACTCCCAAGACTGTGGGCGGAACTCCACCGAATTAGTGTGGAAAACGGTAAGGCTCGCTTTGCCCAGGTCAAGGCTTAGGGAGGGGTGGGAAGGAAGAAAATAGAGGGAATGCATGTGAAAGAAAATGTGACTTTGGGATTTCAATTTTCATCTTTCATCATTTCAGGGATGTTATGAGAGAGTTATGACCTGGTTCGATGAGAATAAGCATGTCCTTGGTTCGATTGGGATGTGCATCCTCATAATGCAGGTAATACTGGTATGATGTTTGTCAACATGGCTTTGATTTGGTGTCAGCATTCTTGATTCTGCTGTGTGAAAATTGCTGCTCAAGCGCTTTGAGTTTGATCATGATTTCAAAAATGCCAGATTTATGAGTTCATTTAAGGTCATCTACTCAGAAAGGAAGCAGGTCAGTAGTCAGTACTGCAAAGAAGACATGCTACAGTGGGGTTTTGCTTACCTGCATTTTGACTTCAGAGCACCACTTTGGAGTTCTCATGTTTAACCATTTGTTACGGTGTCCCTTAGGGAACTGTTTTTGTAAATTTTGGAAGCAAGTTCTAGAAATTGCCAAAATGAGTCAAATGATGGCCACTGAACTGAGCAGGTTAACGTGTTTTTAAAAAGAAATGCAGAAGTATCATCATAATGTGTTAAGGTTTGGGGTTCCTGTATCACTGCTGTATTTTGGGGGGAGAATACCTGAATCTGATGTTTTCAGTCACAGTTATCTGGCTAAACAAGCACAAGTTGTTGGGTAACAAGGAACAGTGACTCGTATGTATTGATTCTGAAAAATTGTTGTACATATGACAAAGAGCCCTGAGAGCTTTTTGCCCCCATCTGTGCTCTAACAGATACATCTCCGGACATAACTGTGTGAATGAACAGCACACATCCAAGTTTACTGATCAGTGTTGAAGTTTGAGAAATATGGCTAATGTAGAATGACTTTTAAAACTACAGCTGGATCATGAACACAGGTCAGCAGTGCAGTTTTGGCAGTCTCCCTGTACTGAAGCCCTTATTGTTTGTTTTCCTTCAGATTCTTGGCATGGCCTTCTCCATGACACTCTTCCAGCAGATTCACAGGACTGGCAAAAAATATGATGCCTAAAGCCTCTGAAACGTTATCACATCAACCCTTCTGTCTCATCATAAAAATGAACAAAAGGAATGACCACAAAGGGTATCAAGCCTAGCCCTGCTGAGGGAATCCGTCCCATTGACCGATCTACTTTGTTGTTACTTGTCCAGTTATTATCACAACTTGTTATTTGACTCATTTTTTTGTCTGTTTCACATTTGCCATTTATTTGCCAAAGAGGGGGGCAATCCCCCCAAACAAATGGATTTTCTACACAAAATCATAGATCTGTTCTAAGAATGTTTCTTAACTTAAGAAAATGTTTTGCTTTACTAATCCATACTGTATGTGCAAAACTTACGTGTGTTCCACTTCAAGGGAGAATTATTCAAAGTCTTCCATTAAGTTTTCAACCCTCATGTCCGATTTACTGGAAGACTCGGAAAAGCCACTCTAACTGAGAGTTCTAGGAATTGGAGCTGCTTTGCTTTGCAGCTTCTTGTACCTTCCGGTGTATACTTTTTTATGATGATGATGATGATGATGATTATTATTATGATGGATATAGCTTAGAATTTAGTTGCCTGACTTATAACTTCTTGCTGTTTCTGGTTTTACACATTTATTGTACATTAATTTGGGAACCACTGTGCGATATCCAGAAGACATGTCTTTCAAAGTTGACAGTTGGTGCGGGCAAATAAAGACATAACTTTTCTCAAGTCCATGGGGAGGCATCATCTACCTTTATCAGGGTCTCAGTGCCCTTACTGTAACAAAGGTGGTTCCTTTCAAATCAGAGGCTCTTTTCTTAGATGGAATGCAATGCCTTCCCAGTGGATCAGATGGTGAGCTTCCTAGTCCTGTGAGGCAAAGTTCCAATGCTTTTACTCACCCAAAGCAGTCTGGCTGCTCTGATGTCATGCTACTTTGAAAGCTAAAAGTACTGACTAAGCAAGTTACTGCTCCCTGGCACGAAGGAGAGAGATTACAGTCTGACCTACTGGCCAGTTGGCAGCAGACTTCACAGATTGTGTTGTCTGTTTCAAAAAGTTTGCCCAAGGCATGACATGCTGCTGGATATCAGGGAAGGGGATGGCAATTTGATGGCAACATTGTCATGCCATGTCCTTCATTGAAGGGGTTTCCTCAGGCAGATGACAGCTGTCTCCCTGAGCTGGAAAAGGTGGTTTGATTAAAGGTGACCAGATGATGCAGGAAAGGGGCAATTTCCAAAACAGCACTCAGAGACAGTATGTGTTGTCACACCTTCAGTACAGAATTGGTTCTTGCTGACGGATTGCCAAGTCCATCCAATGGGGTAGTTCAGAGTTCACTGCAATGCATGTGAACCAACATTTTACCAACATTCCTGTTAGAAAACTTGAACATATATTTCTGTAGTTTGAATGCTGCTTCATTGCAAGCAGCCCCCATTTACCCTTTGTTCCAGATTTTTGCTGTTTTGTGAAGGAAGTAGGAAAGGCTCAGACACTGGAGGATGTTCAGATTTAACTCCAGTCAGGGCTTGACTCAGCTCTGTAAGAAACACTGCTTTTTATATTAGCAGCAGTCAGAAGTGACCTTCAGAGGTTACCTCATCCAGTGTCACTCTCAAAGGGGTACTGTCATCTATGTGAGATGGGATTTGCTGTAACATTATTAGGCTAAGTTTCAGAAACTGTTGAGGATGGAGATTTTGTGCCTTTCAGTGACCTTCAGAGGTTACCTCATCCAGTGTCACTCTCAAAGGGGTACTGTCATCTATGTGAGATGGGGTTTGCTGTAACATTATTAAGCTAAGTTTCAGAAACTGTTGAGGATGGAGATTTTGTGCCTTTCAGAGCCATGCCATGTCAAACTACTCCTCTGGCAAACAAGTTTCTCTTAATGTCCAGTCTGAATATTTATACTTTTAACTCTTAAAAGATATCATTTTCAATGTATTATTCAGCCTGTCTTTTCCTTGTGGGCTGAAATAGCTGTTGAGCCACTTCATATATAGGAGTTTTTAGTCCCCTGTTTATCTTCCTAGTAGGTCCTGCACGCATCTGTACATCTGGCAGCAACAGTGTTTTGTGTGGCCTACGCGTCACTTTTTTGAGTTCCTATGAAATCAGTGTGACAGGAAGGAGTGTGAATGTGTGGGAGATAGCGATGAATTTGGGTGTTGCAGTGAAGGAGGAGGTTACTATTCTTAGAGCATGGCCCTTGCCCGTATGAGCACAATGCCCAAAGTTTCACAGGGCTCTTGTTTCCTACTGAAGCAGACAATGCCATATGGGTTCAGCTATTTCACTTGGATTGCCTTTGAAAGAGTCAGGGAAGAAGCAGAGGGAAAGCACAGAAACTGAATCCAGTTTTACTTCCATTTCTAATAAAAATTGGGACCAGGAGCATCTGAGCCCTACTGGAGATGGATGTTCCATGTTGAAGAAGGGGCTCTGATGCCCAGTGTACTTGCTGCTACATGTAAGACTGTATCCGAAGTTGCTAAGATGCGTTCCCATTTTTGCAAGAAAAGACAGGACGATTTTCATCTGATGGCTCCACTGCATTCTCCCTTTGGGCAGAGGCGCTGAGCTTTCTCCAGCTTTCTCTGGAGCAGGGTGCAGGGTTGAGCAGGAGCATCATCTCTGTCCTTTTGGGTCGCACAGTGGTACCTACTGCATCTTAAATTTTAATCTGCAGTCAGTTTTTGTACAAAAAATGGTAAAATATATTAGTGAAAGTAATAAGGAAATAAAAAATGTTTATGAGTAACTCAGAGATGAAATGTGTAGTTGCAAACTCAGCTACTTTGCCTTCCATCCAAACTTATTTTTCTAGAATGCTTCATTCCATTTCACGATCTAGCAGCATAGATCCTGAAATCTTTTTTTAATGACTACTTTTGGCATTTTAAGCACAGTATTAAGTGAGATAGTTACACGAGCTTCATGTATTCATCTCTATGAAGCCACCTACAGGAAGGGAGTCAAAAGCAGGGCTGATTTGTGTCTCTAGCTGACTCTCTGATGTGGGAGGTGATGACAGACATCCTGAAAGGAGCAGAAAAGTAATGTCATTTTCCAGGCAGCAAAAAACAGCCCTGGAAAGTGTGAGGCTGCATCAGTCAGTTTGTCAGAGAAGGCACTAACTGTCCTGTAAACTGGTCAAAGGGAGCTTTGGCTCATGTATGTATGCACTTTTTTTGCTTATGCTGGTGGGTGGCTGTCTGTGTGTTTTCCCCAAATGTCACTCTGATTATTTAACTATAAGTTTTTAGCATGTTTTTAAATAAAAACTGATACTGAGTAAAAGTATCTTTAATATACACAAATATTGATTTGTATACATGCATACCTCTCTATCTCTAATTCATGAAAGCACAGTTAAGTGTGTGAAAGTGCTGTTTCTCTGTTCCTTCAGACTGTAGCATACCTGCTGTCTCATTGTGCTTCATGCTTGGAAGCTGCAGCAGAACTTGAGCAGAGACATAGTAGGAGAACTGCTTGAAGAACCCCTACTTGAAAGCTGTTGAAGTGACAGCAGTGAATTCTGTTCCCTCCTGGTGGTACCAAGGCTGTTAGTTATAGGAAGCCCAGGTGCAGGGCTCTCAGAAGAAGTGCCCATAGCTTAAGAGCATGTGAGATAATAAAAACAATGGCGTAAATGTCTCCAAGATGACAGAAGATGCCTTGTACATGTCATGCATTGAGTTCCTGGGCTATGGTCATGTTAAGCCAACTCTCCTATCCTGTGTCCACGCCCCATTTGTATGCAGGAAATACAAACTCACACATAGGAAGGGTGCAAGCAGAGGGCAGCCGAACTGATCCTCATGCTCTTTCTTGGGCAATGTATTTGTCAGACATAGAAAAGGCACAGAGGAAAACGGTGTTTTCCCAGCAGATGGTTCTTGGGAGCAGCATGGAATAGGGCACACGTAATTCTGATGTAACTTCTTTCCATAGAGTTGAGCAGCGTCATCCTGTAGCTGGCATGGGGAAGCCTGGAGATACTTGCCTATGGGCTAACCATCTGCTGTGCAGTAGATAGCAGACACTAAGAAACAACATGCCATTCCCACCAGGTGATGTTTGCACCAGTGTTTCTTCTATGCAATACCTACTTTCGCCTTTATATAAAAGATTTTTACTAGGATGATATAAAAATAAAGGATTTTTTAAAAGGTGCCTCTTTGAACTCATTTCTCTCCTAACCCCAACTATCATCAAAACCAAAAGGGGACAAAAAAAATTCCAAAAGGTGACTCGCAGAGATCTATTCCAACTCCACTGCAGTGAAGTCCAGAGCTCCTGAAGCTGTTGCATGTCTGAAAAGATCCCTCCACCCTATCCTCTCTCATCCTCCTTCAAAACAATACTCTAATAAAACAGAAATAGGTGTGAAAGATCCCCAAGGAACAACAAATTGTTTCTGAGAGCCTGGTAATATAGGAAAGAGTTTGCAAGTGTCCCAGAGAATATAGAATAGTCGAAGAGAGGGCAAAGTAGTAGAGAGCTTGAAAGACATCCACTGAGACAGAGAAAGATCACAGAATAGCCCTCCAAATGCCAGGAAAATAGAAGATGGTCTGAAAGATCCCCAGACGAAACAGTGGAGCCAAGCAGAAGCCAACAAAGCAACAGAGAGTCTGAAAGAGATTCAGAGAACGTAAAGTAGCCTCAAGGAAGGGAAAAGAGCCCATAAGTGCCCAAGGAAACAAAATGTAGCAGTGTCAAAGAGGCCAAGAAAGAAATAGACAAGGCAAAGGATCCCCCAGAGAATACTGAAGGGGCTCAGCAATAACAAGAAAGTATCAGAGCTATTAAAGGAGCTCCAGTAGTACCAAGGGTGGCCTCAGAGAAGACCAAAAAAAACCAAAAAGCAGAAAGCTTGAAAGTGCCCCAAAGAGGAGCATCAAAGAAGGGAAAATGAGCCAAAATCTGTAAAAGACTCAGAGAACACAGAGTAGCCTCAAAGAGGAAAAAAAACTAGTAGAAAGCCTGAAAGAACCATGGTGAACGCACCAGAAACCTTGACAATAACAAGAAAGTAGCAGAGATTCTGAAAGAGCAGTAAGAGAATATGCCTGCAGCTGCTAAGAAACGAGAGAGGCTAAAAGAGCAACACAGAATATCCTTGGAGAAGGGAAGAAACAAGCAGGGAGGCTGAAAAAGTCCCAGGAGAAAGAAGAGTAGCTGCTGACGTGCCACAAAACTTGAAGAGAGACTGAAATAGCCCTAGAAAACCCAGTTTAACTTCAGAAAAGTGGAGGGGGGGGAAACAGCAGAAAGACTGAAAGTGCTCTAAAGTCACTTCAGTGAGAGGAAGGAACAGACCAAAAGCCTGAGAGGCAGTCATAGCGGCTTTGGAGAGGCTAGGGGAAAAGTGGAGAGGTTGAGAGAGTCCCAGAGAACAGAGAAGCCTTGCAGAGCCTGAGAGACTAGAAGAGCGCCTGAAAGAACCTCAGAGAAGACAGAGTAGTCTCAGAGAAGGTAAGAAAATAGCATAAAGCCTGCAAATGTGAAGGATAACAAAGACTAGCCTCGGAAAGGTGGAAAAAAGTAGTCAAGAAGGAGATCCAGAGAGCGTACAGTAGCCTCTGAGAGGTGAAAAAATATAGCAGAAAGACTGTCAGAATGCTAAGAGAGCAGAGAGTAGCCTCACAGGGACCAAGAAAGAAGGAGAGATGTTAAAAGAGTCCAAGGAGAACATACGGTATCACTGGAGGGCCACGAAAGTAGGAGACAAACTAGAAGAACCTGCATGCAGAGTACAGTTAGGGCAGCAAAGAAACAAGCAGATAGCCTCAAACAGCCTCTGAAAGCATGCAGAGTAGCTTTTTGAGTGAGAGAGACTGATGGGGAGGAGTTTGAGACGGGTTGAGAGGAGAGCAGAAGGAGTCTGTGGCAAGGCATGACCATGTCTCTTGACGGCCTTTTAAAAAAAAGGCTTTAAACCATATTGGCCCCAGTATCAACCTCCAAGAAACGCAAATAGTAAACTTGCTGCCAGTTAGTTTGAACAGCTGATCACAACCCTTTAAACCCAGTAGTCCAGCCAGTTATTCACCCACCTTATCTTCCACTTACCCAAACCATATCTCAACCGTTTGGCTACAAGGTTACTATGGGAAACTGTGGCAAAGAGCTTGCTTAAGTCAAGGCGAACAACACTCGCTGCTCTCCACTCATGCAAGTGAATAGTTGTCTCACTGTAGAAAGCCTACAGGCTGGCTGGGCATAATTTGCCCTCGGTAAATCTATGCTGTCTTTCCCAATCAGTTTCTTGTCCTTCATACAACTGGAAGTAGTTTTTGTGAGGATTTGCTCTGCGATCTTCCCAGGGGTGGAGATTGGGCTGACGAGCCTGTAGTTCTCTGGGGGCTCTTTCTTGCCTGTCAGGGGAGATGGCCGGGGGGGATGTGTCATATGCCTCTCCAAATCATCAGGAACCTCCCCTGCTCACTATGACCTCTCAAAGATGAGAGCAGCTTTGCGGTGACTTTGGTCAGCTCCCTCAGCACCTCTGGCTGCATTTCAAGTGGACCCATGGACTTGTGTGTGTCCAGCTTGCGTTTTGCTCCCCAACGTAGTCATGCTCTACTGTGGGTAATGCTCCACATCGTTGCCAGATTTTGCCACTAAGCTCAGGGACCTAAGGCCTAAGAGCAGACCTTAAACAAGTAAATGCCAAGGCAAGGAAGGCACTGTGTGTGTCCTTTGTCACTGGGTCCCCTGCCCCGTTTGGCAGAGGGACCACTTTTTCTTGGGCTCCCTTCTACCGCCAATGTATTCATAGAAGTCCTTCACGTTGCTTTCCACGTTCCTCACTACTTTCAACGCCGGCTGAGCTTTGGGCTTTCCAGATTCCACCCCACCGTACTCAGACAACGGCTCTATTCCACCAGAGCAGCCCGGCCCCGCTTCTGCCCTCTGTGCACTTCCTTCGCGCTGTCACCCTCAGTCGGGAGTTCTCTGTTCATCCATGCTGGCCTTCTGCCAGGCCTGGTAGACTTCCCACACATCAGAATCGACCCTTCTTGTGCTTTGAGGAGGTTGTATTTGAAGGCTGACCAGCTCTCCTGGACCCCTTTGCCCTCCAGCATGACTCCCATGCGATACTGCCTACCAGATTCCCTCAACAAGCCAAAGCCTGTTTTTCTCAAGTCCAGGGCTGTAATCTTGCTACATGTCTCACTCACGGCTGGGTGGACCTTGGACCTACATTGCAGCAGTCCTGCCTCTGTGTCAGAGAGCAGAGAGGGCTAGCTGCTCCACCATGGAAGGCTAGTCAGGAGCGGAACGCAGTAAGAAGGCAGGCGCAAGCAGTGGCCTCACCAGGAAGGAGCCAGGATGCAGAATGGCAAGTCCAGGTCAAGACGAGGGCCAAAGACAGTGGGTCACATGCAGCCCAGCAATCCCCCAGCAAGTCCATAGTGACGAGCAGATCCAAGGTCAGCCAAGACGCTGAACCAGTGGGTCTGGGTCAAGGTCCAGACTGTGCAGGTACAAGATCAGCCACAGCCATAGCTGCTACACAGCTGCGATGGAGCACAGGCAGGAGCCAGCGGCAAGGCCTCTGCTTAAAAACAGTTCCCAAGGCAAAGGAGGGACAGGCCCTTGCTCCTAGCTTTCTTCCCAACAGCTCTTATCGGCAAAGGAGCTGGACTTGGACTCAGCCACCTGGACTCTAACTTAGCCAACTACACTGCTAGAAGAGGGATGCACTCCGGGCCCTGACATGCGGACCCCATCTCCTTCTTCTCCTGACCGGGTTCTCTGGATGGACCATGACCCAATTCATTACCTTGCCTTGCCTGGGAAAGTCAGTGGACCCTGTTAGCAGCACACCTGCTCTGCCCTCCCTATTCAGCAGGGGTGCTGTGGGAGTGCGCCCTGGCCACTGAGGGCATTACCTGTGCCATGGCCAACCCCAGCTCCTGGTTTGCCCCCCCTGCAGCTCTCCAACAAAAGTGTGTGCGCCCGTTTCATCAGGCACTTCCTTCCTGCTCTCTGTGCCTCCCCTTCTCGTCAGGCTTTGGTCACCATCCCCTGACGAACCCAGGCTCAAGCCCTCCTAGCTGGAGGGCCTGTTGGAAAACATGCTCTTGCCCCACCCCTGTGTGGCATCCTGTGTCTCCCCAGCGCTCCCCATTCCTCAAAGAGGGGGCCCATGGTCATAAAAGCCAAAGCTCCATCTGCAACACTGGCTGTGCAGTCCGGTGTTAACCCATAGGTTGGGTGCCCTCCTACCAAGCCTTTCCTCTCCACTGGCAGGACCGAGGAGAACAGCACCTGGGCCCCAGTGCCCTGTAGCCACTCTTGGTTTGTTAAGGTCTCCTTTGACAGTATCGTGGGTGCACATGTGGATGCCAGGCCAGGGGTGGCAGGCCAAAGTCCAGACATGCCTTAGTGCCCTCTGCAATAGCCCCAGTCCAACCTCCCTGCAAGCAACAGATCATGTGAGGTAGCAAGTAAGGTCAGTAGATGGGTGCCTCTGTACCCTGTAGAAGGAGGTCTCCAACCAGTGTCACACACCACTTCCTCTCAGCGCTGGTTCAGGTGTGGTTCAGATTCACCTGGCTATGATGCATCCCTTGACAATTCATAGCACCAGTGCTGTCCTGGGGTAAACAGCGAGGTGATGCAGTGAGTGGATTTAGACCAGATGCTGCGATGCATGTATGCACACACATTTGAGTATGGGAACATGCTGTAGCTGTGTGGAAGCGTGACTCTGTGTACAGCAGAGAGACTCTGGAGGTTTTCTTTTCTCACTTTGTGGCAGGTTGACCCCCACCCGCAGCTAAGCACCACACAGTATCTCACTCACTCCCCCGCCCAACCCCAGCAGGATGGGGAGAGCAAAAGCGAGAAAACTCACGGGTTGAGATAAAGATAGCTTAGTAAGTGAAGGAAAGAAGAAGGAGGGAGGGGAAAAAAGTGATGCAAGGGCACTCACTCACCACCTCCTGCAAGCAGACCGATGCCCAGCCAGTCTCTGAGCAATGGCTACCTTCCCAAAATCCTTCTGCTCTCAATTTTTATTGCTGAGCATGATGTTATATGGCATACAATATCCCTTTGGTCAGTTTGGGTCAGCTGTCCTGCTTGTGTCCCCTCTAAATTCTTGCATACCCCCAAAATACTTGCTGAGCGAGGCTGAGTGGGAAAAAGAGGAAGTCTTGATGCTGTGCAAGCACTGTTCAGCAATAGCCAAAACACAGATGTGTTACCAAGGCTGTTTTAGTCACCAATCCAAAACACAGCACCATACAGGCTGCTACAAAGAAAATTAACTATCCCAGCCAGACCAAGTACATTCTTATATGTCACTTGGGTGCCGGTGGAAAGAGACACCATGAGGATACAGAGAGATGTGGGATTTAATTTTGCTTCTTCTTCTTATGGATGACTATCCTCTCCAGACTTCCCAGACAACCACAGATTCCCAACCCCACAGTCTGCAGTGTGGGATTTTCTTTGATCATCTCAATCTTGCTCACTACATTCCCCAGATACAGAAGAAACTATTGACAGTTGCTTCTATTGCCCAATGTAACTGGGCACCAAAGTGTTCCGCAAATGCTTTTCTCTCCTCAGAGGTAATCTTAGCCTAGCACAGGGAGCAAAGATGGAGAGGCTGCACAGAGAAGCCATTCCCTACATGAGCGTTATTCACTAGGAGGTGAGGTGGACAGGAATGCCATCTCCAGTCATTGAACAAGGTTGCAAGTAATCCCTGCATCCTTTCCTAGGTTGCAATGAATGGTAGGAGAGGAGTGCATCAGGCCATCGAAAAGTCTCTTTTTCCCTATGTATAGAAGTAACCTTTATATTGAAATCTCAGGTTGATGGAGTCCAGTGCAGGCATGATGCCTGCATTGGAGCACAGAAGGACTATGCATAGTACACACACTGTAAGGGAAGTAGGGTGATGAGCGAAGTTTAGTCATTAGAACAACGCACAGGGAGCAGCACTGCAGGGTCAATGAAAACCAGCCCCATTCAGCTGTTTGTGTCATAGTTGAGAAACTGCGCTGAAGCTGGCAGACTCACTGTTTTTGAGGTTATCTTGTTCTCTGACTGACTGTGTTTTGGCTGTTTGGCTCAGGCCTTAATGTCATTATGCAATGCTGCAATTAGTGATACGTGGTTGTGCCAGCCTAGAACAGGTAGGAGTCCAAAATGAGTGCAGGTATCAAAGTGTTCTGGTTCCCTTGGGCTCTGCTATGTCCTTCTCTAGAGAAAAACAACAAAAAAGCCTTCCAGCTCTCCGCCTTTCTGCTACTGCTACAAGTGCATCCATTTGCATTTAAGTTCTCTTAATAACAGCTGAAGATTTGGGAACCTTCTGGACTCCTCCTCCCTTCAAAAAAGAAGACAGGCTGGGATGCTGGTGCTCAGTCTATGCACAGCCGCCGAGGTCAGCAGCTCCGGTGCTGGCACGACGGGCAGCGGAGCGCTCCAGCACCGCGCACGGGGAGGGGGCTGCTGAACCAGGGGAACCTCCGGGGGGCCGAGAGACCTCCCGGGAGCCCGCAGCTCGCGCGACAGCAGCTGACGAGAGCTGGGCAGGGCCAAGAGCAACGGCAGCCAAGCCCCACTCCCCCCAATATAAAAGAAGTCCTTAGGGGCGGGTGCTGGGGCTCAGCCACGGAGCAGTGCTATCCACCCGGCAGAAAGCCATGGCTTCTCTAAGCTCTGCACCTGCCACAGCTGATGCAGCTTCCCAGACAGAGCTCCGGTGGAAACATGCTGCCACCCAGGTGCCAGGCTGCAGGGTGTGCCCTGCTCTTAGGCAGCAGGGAGCACGCCTGTGGAAGCCCAGGGAGAGGAGCTCCTCCGCTTAGTGACAGAGCTTCGGGAGGAGGTGACGAGGTTGAGGAGTATCAGGGAGTGCGAGAGAGAGAGAGACTGCTGGACTCGCACACTACCTTCCCTGAGACAGGCCCAACAAGCAGACGGGATGGACGCATGGTGCGGAGGATTCCCTGTCCTCTCTCCACCAGGCTGAATGTGGTGACTTAAGGCATAGGAGGCAATGGCGACAAGTTCCTGCCTGGTGCAGCAAGCACATCTCTATGACTACCCCACCTCCCCAGGTGCCCTTGCATAACAGGTGCGAGGCTCTGAAAGTGAAACCGAACAATAACGAGGATGATGGTTCATCTACCTTGGAGGTGTCACTGAGGTTAAGTCAGCCTACGCCCTGTGTCAAAACTGCTTCCATAAAGACAAAAAGATGGGTCATTGTCATAGGAGACTCCCTTCTGAAGGGAACAGAAGGCCCAATATGCAGACCAGACCCACTTCTTAGAGAAGTCTGCTGCCTCCCTGGGGCCCGGGTTAAAGATGTGAAGAGAAAGCTTCCTACCCTGGTACAGCTCTCAGATGACTATCCGTTATTGATTTTTCACGTAGGCAGCAATGAAGTTGTAACAAGAAGGCCAAGGGCAATCGACTTCAGGGCCTTGGGACGACTGGTTAAGGGATCAGGAGCACAAGTAGAATCATAGAATCTTAGAATCATAGAATCATACAGGTTGGAAAAGACCTCTAAGATCATCGTGTCCAACCGTCAACCCAACACACCATGTCCACTAAACCATGTCCCTAAGGGCCTCATCTACACGTCTTTTAAATACTTCCAGGGATGGTGACTCCACCACTTCCCTGGGCAGCCTGTTCCAAGGCCTGACCACTCTTTCAGTAAAGAAATTTCTCCTAACGTCCAATCTAAACCTCCCTTGGCGCAACTTGAGGCCATTTCCTCTTCTCCTATCGCTAGTTACTTGGGAGAAGAGACCAACCCCCACCTGGACGAGGGGATCGAGTGCTCCCTCAGTAAGTTTGCAGATGACACCAAGTTGGTGTGGCCAGCAGGTGTAGGGATGTGATCATGCCCCTGTACTTGGCACTGGTGAGGCCGCACCTCGAATACCATGTTCAGTTTTGGGTCCCACACTACAAGAAAGACATGGAGGTGCTGGAGCGTGTCCACAGAAGGGCAGCAAAGCTGGTGGAGGGTTTGGAGAACAAGTCTTATGAGGAGCGGCTGAGGGAACTGGGACTGTTTAGCCTGGAGAAGAGGAGGCTCAGAGGAGACCTTATCGCTCTCTACAACTACCTGAAAGGAGGTTGTAGTGAGGTGGGCATCAGTCTCTTCTCTCAAGTAAACAAGTGATAAGACAAGAGGAAATGGCCTCAAGTTGCACCAGGGGAGGTTTAGATTGGAAAGTAGGAAAAATTTCTTCACTGAAAGGGTTGTCAAGCATTGGAACAGGCTACCCAGGGAAGTGGTTGAGTCATCGTCCCTGGAGGTATTTAAAAGATGTGTAGGTGTGGCGCTTAGGGACATGGTGGACTTGGCAGTGTTAGGTTAATAGTTGGACTCCATGATCTTCAAGGTCCTTTTCCAACTTAAATGATTCTATGATACTATAGAAGTAGACAGAAAGGCAACTGACAGCAACCAAGTAATGGTGAAGTATTGAGTTTGAGTGTGACACAACTGGGAAAAAAAGGGCACCTAGGAACATGAAAGAAAAATGAAAAGAGACAAAGAAGTCTCTTGGCTGTGGGCTGTGTTCTCCATGATTAAGGGGTAGAACAGATAGTGCTGGAGCTTTCAGTCAGTATCACCAAAAAAAAGCATCAAAGAACTGAGATGTTCCCAGAACTTTTCGATTTCACAGAGGCTGCAGAATAGGCATATTTGGGGAAAGCACAGCGGGAACAGGACTATAAGAGTATCTTCTAGAAAACAGAAGGATACAGGAGAGTCAAGTTAAGAAAGATCACCTAACACATCTAACAGCTCCTTGAACAACAAGTCAAGATGATGTAGACTTTCAAGGAAAGAATGCATAATGATTGCTTCTACAGCTTCCTCCGCATTTCAAGACCAATGCCATATTTGAGGTGGACAGCCATTTCCTCCAGATGTGATGCTCTGTAATAAGTAGAATATTTCCTCATTCTCTTCTCTTGCCTCTGGGCAACTATATTTGTACGTGTACAAGTTTGTGGATACCACAGGCTTCACATGCATCCTACAATTTCCTTTATGCTGCAATATACATGCCCATCACAAAATCTTAAAGTTTTCTGCAAAGTGGCAAAACACTGACAATCTTTTTTTTTTTCATGGCACAGTCATCATATTGTTTTTTTGGCACAGAATGTTTGTATTTTATTCCTTCTTTGGTTGTTCTGTTTGTTTTCTGCTTACTTTCAGTTAATGCCAGCAGAATTATATTTCATTATCATTTACATTATCGTTCAATTGCATGAATGCATCATTACATTGATTATTAAAATGAATCTATTATGAAATGGCAAATACCAAAGAATCACCCACTTTTCCCTCTAAGAGAATGTATAATGGCAGTTTACCTTCCTTGTCTTATCCTAGTTGATACATTCAAGGGCAGAGAGCAGCTATTCAGGTGAACATAGACAAGCTGGAGGAATGGGCTCAGAGGAACCTTATGAAATTGAGTAAGGACCAAAAGCAAAGTTCTGCATCTGGGAAGAAATAATCCCTGGCAACAATACAGGTTAGGAAATGACTAGCTGATGAGCAGTTCTTCAGGCCTTGGAACAGGCTGCCCAGGGAAGTGGTGGAGTCACCATCCCTGGAGGTATTTAAAAGACGTGTAGATGAGGCCCTTAGGGACATGGTGTAGTGGGCATGGTGGTGTTGGGTTGACGGTTGGACTCGATGATCTTAGAGGTCTTTTCCAACCTTAACGATTCTATGATTCTATGATTCTATGAAAAAGAGTCGTGATCCTGGTGGATGGAAAGCTGGATGTGAGCCCTGGCAGTGGTGTAGGTCAACTGCATCCTTGGCTGTAAAATAGCAGGACCCTACCCAGTAGTTCAAAGGAAAGGAATACTAGCATTTGTTAAACCCCATCTAGAATACTGCATCCAGTTTTAGGCCCATCAGTACAAGAAAGGCACTGAAGCAAGTTTAGCAGAGGACCACCAAGACAGTCACGAAGCTGGAGCACTTGCCCTGTGAGGAGAAACTGATGGACCTGGACTTGTTTAGCCTGAAGAAGAGAAGGCTCGGGTGGGAGGAGCTAACTGCAATCTTCCAACACTTACAGAGGTTATCAAGAAGACCAGGCCAGGCTCTTCACAGTAGTGCATGGTGGTAGGACAAGAGATAGAAGGCTTAAGCTGTAATGGGAGGTACCAAATGGATATAGGGAAAACTTCTTCACCATAATGACAGTCAAGCATCAAGCATTGGAAAAGGTTGGTCAGAGAGGTTGCGCAGTCTGTATCCTTGTAGGTTTCCAGACCTGACTGTATAGAGCCCTGAACAAAATGACCTGATCTCATAGCTGACCCTGCCTTAAGCAGGAGGTTGGGCTAGATGACATTCCAACCTGAATCCTCTTTTAATCCCCTGACTGATCCAATTAAAGAGGTATTATGTTAGGGTACTAACTGTAATTTCCCTCTACTTCAGCTGATTTTTAGCAGCTTGGAGATACTGTGCCTGTTATTTCCCTGTCGAGGTAAAGGCATCAGAAGGAAGACTGGGGGAGCTTGCCTCACAGGGTTAGGTGAAAGGACAAGAGGTAATGTGCACAAGTTGCAACATGGGAAATTCTGGCTGGACAAAAGGAAAAAAACCTTCTTGCCCCTGAAAACAGTTCAGCAGACATGCCTGGAGAAAAAAAATTGGCCTGGCTGGCAAGGAACAGAGCAACCTAATCTAGATTTGAAGTTAGGCCTGGTTTGGTAGGGAGACTAGATTAAAGAACTTCATGAGTCCTTTCAAACCTAAATCCTTCTACAATCCTACGGTTTATGTACCAGGCAGTACCAGGGAGTTCCCTCTTTCACTTCCATTTGACCATTCCGTGCAAGAATGTTTTTGTAACTCAAGTCATGTAGTCAAATCTCTCCAGGTTCTGCCTTTTTGCTGCTTGAAGTAGAGGCTCATGAGAATCAATTAATGCAATTATGTCTTCTCTAGATAGGCTGTTAGTCTGTACACAGTACATAAGATATCCACAGAAATGTTTGGATTTTAACGGTTTTTAAATTGTTTTTGCTATGAAGAGTCTGGCATTAGCGTGTAGCTTCTTGAGAATACAGTCATTCTAACAAGTTATGTTTTCACTGTAACGAAGATATTCTTCTCTCAAAAGAAAGGCTTATGCTCCATTATTAATTATCAGTCTAAACATACAAAGAAAGGGAAGAAACACACAAAAAAAATCTCAACTCTAACCCATGCTTCAAGGTATAGCAGCAGAAACCTCTTTAAAACTTTTGGCTGCTAGACAGCTGCATGTTGTGCTACTGTAATTCAGATATACTTACACAAATTCTGCAACAAGCTTGACAATTATTTAAAAAATACACAACAGGCAGTAATAACAATAGGAATAGATGACTCAAAGAGGCCCATGTTAGACATAAAGCATTGCCAGCATCTTTTCAAGCAAAAAAAAGATGTTCAACACACATTCTGCAGCATCTAAGGTGGTAACAGAATCCTCCCTTACTTCTATCCTAAATTCATAAAGCAAGGCAGCACAGGCAGGATACGTCCCCGCAATATTCATGTGCTTTCCAACAATGTCAATACAAATATCATGGCTGGAGAAAAATGTCCCTACTTCCAGAAAACTCCTTTATTCCAGAAGCATCACATTCATGCCAGTGAAATACCCCCAGTGATTCCCCACAGGCTGCTTAACTTTTTAACTCCGAAAAATAACCTTTTCTAACTCGGTATTCAGAGGCAAGGTCAGCACAGCCAGAATCTGGATACACATCCTGCCCAACACTCCCTTGGAATTTGAGAAACTCATCATTTTCAACCCACCTGTGTTGTTTTGGCATGCTGCTCAATGAAAATCCTTCACAGCAGGATGCGCTGTAGTGGCTTTGCACACCTTTATGAGGACTGCCTGTTTTTTGAAGTTACCAGCCCACTGGCTGACTGCAGACTGCCTTAGCAGGCATCACTGCCTGCTTTTCCACTTGGCAGCTCTCATCCTAGAGTCTCTGCACCAAAAGGCTGGGGTGAGCTACATGCATAACTAGGGCCTCTCTTACTAAGCAGTCCTAGAGCGGCTGCTTCTCGATCGCAGTTGTAGCGTAAAGCTGCCCACGGGCCCTGAGCACCCAGTTGATGAATGCCTGCAACTGGCTGCAGTTCGTATCCCCTCTTCGCATTAGGTAACCATACCTCATGCATAGTATGAATGGTCACTTCTGCTGCCCTGCCTGGTACTAACATGGTATCGGTTCTTTAAAATGCTGATGTATACAGAATTAAATGCATATACAGGCTCACGAATATGTGTATTTCACAGGAAAATTATGTAAAAATTCCATGGTAAAGCAGAGGCCCGTTGCTATCTAGGAGGACAGCCAACAATCAAAAGAACTAAAAAACAAAGTTGTGGGGTACAGAGCACCTCACTGCCAAATGCTACCCACACCGCACGGCACCGAAAAGACTGCCGGAGCCCGCACGACTGACAGGCGGTGGTCGCAGCAACACCGCCGCCGGGCAGGCCGCCAATGCCCACGGAGGGAGGGGGGCAGCAGGTGACGGCTCCCACTGCTACGAGGCACTCCCCTTCCCCTCCCCAGCGGCAGGACAGGGACACCGCCCCCTCCCCGGCCCCGCCTACCCGCTTCACATTTGTATACCAGGCCTCGCCCCTCTGTGTGACGAGCCTATCGAGCGCGACCTGTAGCAGCTGTTGCCCCGCCCCTTTCTTCTGCCACCGGTAACGGAAGCGCCCGGAGGCCCAGCAGCGACGCGCCCCGCGCGCGGCCTGTGTGCCACCCCTCCCACACGCACTCCCCCCACCCTCCGGGCAGCATGTGGGGAGCGAGCCCGGGGTGGGCGGCCGATGCGGTGAGTGCGGGCAGAGGGGGACGGGGGAAACGGCCGCTCCTTTCGTCTTTTTCCTCCTCGGCCCACCTCCGTACTACGCGCGCCCGGCAGGCCGCTTCCCCTCCCCTCCCGTCCCGTCCCGCCCCGCCCCGCCCCCGCCAGCGAGCGCGCTGCCAGGTTGGGGAAGGGGGTGGGGGGCGTAGGCCACCATCTTTGGGGACGCCTACGACCCAGATGGAGAGGTGCTGGTGCTGTGCTTAGATCGACCACCCCGCCGTGTCCTTGAGCTCTAATGGGATCAGCTGTGGAGGGGGTCGGTAAAGGGGGTGACTGCAACGGTGGTCCCCTGCAGCACAACGGGGGTAAGTGCTAATACAGCTGCGGAGGGTATTGTCATTTCACGTTGTGTCCCGTACTAGTGCTAATGCTGTTCTTCCGTCTCGCTTCCCCTCCCTAGCCCTGCGCTCTTACCTCAGCCAAGTCTCCTGCTCAAGTGCCTTGTTCTCTGAGGAAGAGCCAGAGAGTCCCTTAGCACTGCTAGTGTTCCCAGCAGGGAGCTATACAAAGTTGGTGTTTGTAGGCAAAAGAGTCTTTGGTAATAAAGCACAGTCTGCCAGGTGGAAGCAGACAGCACAAGAAAGCAGACGGAAGAGCCCATCGGGATGCTTCTATATTTTTTACCATGAAGGTGGTGAGACACTTGGAGCAGGTTGCCCAGAGAAGTTGTGGATGCCCCATCACTGGAAGTGATCAAAGTTAGGTTGGACGGGGCTTTGAGCAGCCTGATCTAGTGAAAGATGTCCCTGCCCATTGGCAGGGGGGATTGGACTAGACCTTTAAAGTTCCCTTCCAGCCCAAACCATTCTGTGGTTCTACGCACTGTGAAGTGTGTTTATCATTCAAACCTAAAAGTAATCCTGGAGAAATGAAGCCATGCATTACCAGTAGTAGTAAAGCCATTCAGTCACAGCAGAACACACAACGAGCATTTATTCTGTTTAGGAGGATATGTTTAATTTGAGCTGTTCTGGTAACTCCTGGACCAGTAGAAACAGTGCTAATAATGGGAGTTGAGAGGCCTTCTGTTAGCAACGGCATTGCTAATAAAATTCTCATTGCTCCATCTTTGATAGTTGACATCCTGTCATCCAGAAAAATCCACTGAGATTTTTATGCTCACTGTCCATGCATTCAGAGTTTTTGGACAAAAAGCTACCTGCTCCTTATAAATGGTGTGGGTTTGATTTTAAATTCATCAGTAAGTTCAGCAATTTCCTTCAAGCATTTTGGATTTGTATCACCTTTGGGTACAGCTCTCTTGTTTTTATGGCTTTACGTGTTCATGCCTTTGGGTCATTCTTCCATACTTCTAAGAATCCTGGAATCTACCTACTTACCCTAGACTTTCTGACTAGGGTAAGACCTGTGGATTTAATGTAACATTTTTGAAAGCTATGGGAATAACTGTCTCCTTAGTAAATGGTTTATTCTGGAGACTGTGTTGCCCCCAGAGGAGTATAAGTGTGTTGACGGGGCACAGATGAACATGCCTTCTCTGTTTGTAACTTGTTCAAAAGGTATTACTGATTTGATTGATCAGATTCAAGGCCCTGAACTAACGTTGGGATGGAGCTTAAGTCTGGCTGTTTTAGTGGGAACATGAGGAAACTAAACATTACCAAAAAAGCCTTGCTTTTCCCTTAGCTTTAAAAAAGTGTAGACTACCTCTGTGTTCTCTCAGTAGGAAAGAACATAGCCAAACACTCATCTGAGAGGAAGAATCAAGTTGAAGGTGAAAGATTATCACCAAAAGATGATGGCCAGTTGTGCTTTAACACCAAGCGAATGTAGACTCTGTGACTTTGTATTGCTGTGAGGAATAGAAGAGGTGTTGGCAGATGCCCTCTGAAATAGAGAACAGTTTTCTTATCTCTTTCAGACCATTTTTCCATGCAACTGATGCACCTTTAGTGTAGGTCTTGAACTTCAGGAAGCTGTCCATGTGTGTAGCCTTGTGTAGGCTTCCATTTTGTACTAAAGTAAGTTTGTCCTCAGATTCTGCAATTTAGAGATGTTGTGGAGGTCCACTTCTGATTCCCCTGTTTTCTAAGCATCTAGATTTTTGTAGCCCTTTGGAGCTTTTGATGATTAGAACACAGTCTCTAGCTATTAGCACAAAGAGGTTTCTGGGATTGTGTTTCAAACAACCAGAGAGGGCTAGCTTGGGAAAAATAAGGGGGAGGGTAGTGCTAGAAGAAGTGCCTTCTGTAGCGCTACAAGTGTCTTCTGCTCTCAACTCCTGCCCCAGTAGCGCTGGCAAGCTGGTGCCTACTTCTAGTCTTCGGTATTTGCCTTCTTCAGGTCTCCGCTTTTTTCTGAAGTGTCCAGGAAACAACTGAAGCATCCAGGATATTAACTGGACATTGTTTACTTACTTGTGCTGAAGGGTGTTGTTCCACTTCTTGGAAGCAAAAGTTAAGTTGAGGAAATCGTTGGAAAGAGTTCCAGTCTTGGTTAAGCACTTAAGAGTGGATGAATTGCTGACCTTTTCTGGAATTAGGGCAAGCTTCTTTCTCTGAAAGATTCCCTCCAACCTATGTAGAATTTTTGCTTGGCGGGGGTGTGGCAGACAGAGTTGACATGTTACGAGATGTATGCAAGTAGAGTCAAGTACTTTCAGAGTTTTCAAGATTTTATTCATGAATGAAGAAGGAGCTGAAATCTGGCAGGGACTGTTCTTCTAAAGGTATTCTGGCATAGCTCTTGGTAGGCTTGAACTTGTCTAGCTGCTTTTTGAACTTCCATAAATTTGCAGCACCCACAGCATACCATGAAAAGCAATTCCATAGATTGCCATCTGTTTTGTGAAGAAGTTTCTCTTTCACTTGTTTTGAACTTGACACGTGCAACCTTTGATAGGTGTCTCCTTATGTTGGAAGGAAATGCGATTCGTTGTTCCCTATTTAGTTTTGTCATGATTTTGTAGACCTCTGCTATATGCTTTCCTCAGTCCTTTTTCTTCCATTCTGCAGAACCCTGACTATGGTAATTATTGCTCGTGTGGAAGCCGTTCTGGCTTTTGGTGTGAACCTTCTCTGTAATTACAAGTACAGAGTACCAGTAATTTTACTGTATCATTTTTAAGTGGGAAACAAACTTTTATGCAGTGTTGAGGAGTAATGCACTGTGGACTTGCACAGTTAAATAATTATATTCTTTGTCTTAGTTTTTTAATTCTTTTCTAACAACTTCTGATATCCAGTCTGATTTGTTCACTGTTGGTGAGTACCTAGTAGATGTTTTCAAGCTATCAGATGTAACCCCAACACCTCATTCCTGAGTGGTATGTAACTCAAAGCCTATTGTATATATGAATGGCCTTACTCATATGACTATCAGTATGATATTTAGCACCTCTCTTTGATCTGATAAAGGCTATAGCTCTTGCCTTTACTGACATACATTTGACATTTGAGAGAGTTTTGAAAATGTTCAACTAACTTAAAGGATAATACTGGATGAGTAGCAAATTGAGAATTTTTCTCTGAAAAAGAGAAAACAAATCTGCCCTCTGCCTGCTAGGGTTTTTTTTAAGTATTGCAAATTCACTTTATTTTGCTTTTTTATGAATTTCACAAATAATGCTTTTTTTGCAAATAGTATCAAAACTTTTTTTGTGTATGTGTGTGAATGTTTCAGGAAATGCTTCAAAGAACATCAGAAGATTTTTTTCCAAAGATGGAAAGTTCAGTTGAAGAGATGGATACCTCTGATACCCAGTGGGGCTGGTTTTATTTGGCTGAATGTGGTAAATGGCATATGTTTCAGGTAAATACCTATGAAGTTATATTAGCTGTGATGGATTCCATACATCAAACTACATATTGCTGAATTTGTCTAAACGTGCTTTTTCATTTATTTTGAAGACTGATTCAAACAGTCATTGCTCTGTTAGCAGTGAAGATATTGAAAGGAGCTTCCGAACAAACCCACATGGTTCTGTTTCTTTTACTACTGCAAAATTTAACTACATGCTAGACTTTTCAGGTATGTATCTTTTCTTAGAGTAAATTTAAATAATAGAAGGTGCCAGATACACCAGTTTATTTGTTCATTCAGCAAAGTATTGTCCTCTTATCTAGTGCAAAAACTTCTGATGGAAAATGTCTTCTTTACTGGAAAGTATATAGGAGTGTTTAGAAGAGCTGCCCTGTTACATTTTCTAGTGTAGTTTATTAATACAGTAGCATGTCTTGTTTAGTAGCACTCCATAATGTTACTGTCGCTTACCTCAGCTGCAGGTGGTATGTAGCATACATCTACGGGACTGGGAAGTTTCAACCTTTTTTCTTTAACATGCAACTGCTTGTAAGCTTGAAAAACCTCTTCCATTCAGAGTCTGTATAAGAAAATTGATATGAAGGAAGCTTTCTGCAAAATACTGGCATCAAAGTGATTTAATAATTCAGCAGGTAGTTGAAGCCAATTCTGTTGTCAGAATAACAAGGAGATAGGCAAAAGGATTTTCTAGTATATTGTAAAGATCTCACTTATGCCATGCTTGTAAATTACAGACTATTACAGGATTCTAATATATGTAACTAATTATAAATTAATCTGTCCTTTGTTCAAAAGTATGTTCTAATGACTTTTTTTTTTAGCTTTTCCATCCATAGATTGTTTATTTTCTGATTAAATTATGAAACAGCTATATGCTTACATAGAAACCTCTTCCAAATCAAAGAAAATAAGAGTATTTCAAATACAGAAAGTGGGGACTGGGTAAAACAGCGATGTAGTGGGAGTAAAGTAGTATGTAATAATATAAGGAGTTTTACGTTTACTTGTGTTGAAATGTCTGTTCAAAAAAAACCTTTCTTTTACATCCGGAATACAAACACTAAATGCAAATGCTAAAGAACAATTTTTATGTTACTGTTTGTAGGTCATGATGTCTTGCATTAAGGATAGTAGTAATATGCTTTGTCATCCTAGTTGTATTAAAGTCAGTGGAAGTTTTGCCAGTGATGTAGTGGGGCTGAATGTTAGATGTGTATTTTAACAATAAATGTTTTATTTGTGTAATATGTGCGCATTTTGCCAAGTCATATAAATGTCAATGATTTTGAGGCCAGTATTTAGAAACATTTATCGAAAATGCTGATTTGTTAATTGTTGAAATAGGAATTCCTGTCAAGCAACTTTAAGTCTAGTAATGTTGTTTAAAAAAATGACACTTAAATGTTTCATACGCTATAGATGAATTCCAGAAACTTTCATCCTAACTCTTGTTTTATGCTCAGTGATGAAACAAACCAACCTAACTACCCTTAAGCAACGTCCAATAAAGCGAGCTCCCTTTTCTATCAGTGCTTTCAGGTAAGGAAATAAAAGGAAGACTCCGTATTTGTATTTTATTCCTGATTCTTCTAAGGAAAATGAAACAAAAATATGTTTTATATTTATTGTTTATATTTATTTATTTTTTGCATCAAACAATTCAAGAGGTCAACCAAGGTAGGAGAGCTAGTCAAGTGAAGAAGGAAGCATTTCAAAGGAGAAGAGTGACAAAAGAATTTTTAGTTTGTTTTTCATCTTTTTTCGGAGAAAGTAAGGAACTTGTAGTGGGAGAGGGAAGGCATACTGAATACTGATATTCTTTGGCAAGGTTCTTAAAGTTGTGCCTGACTTTAGCCGTTTGCATCCCTTGCTGTAAATACCTGTTGAATCAGAATTGCTGTGCAGAAGCAGCAGCAAAAAATGGAGTAGTTTGTTCCATTGTAATAATGTCTTCATAAATTATTTAGAAGTATTATTGTAACAGCAAAAAAGATTGACTTATATTTTCTTGCCTGTATATTTTAATCATTCACTCTAAAATGATTTGAAATTACGAGAAACTGCATCATAACAACCAGATTGTTTTATGAGTCTAATTGCTTTAGATTGTAAGTTTCTTACCATTTGATCAGTCATTAGATGTAAAGCTGTGCTGATGTAAATCTGATACTCACTAAACAATAAACTGATCTATGCAGTGATACTACCACAGGTAAAATTGACTATATGGAATATGTGGGGTTTTCCCCAAGTAGTTTCTTTAGAATTAATTTTAGTTCTGAATTGTAGTCTGGTTATACTTTCAAAAAGAAATTTCGCATATTAATAGAAATGTAGTAGCAATCTTTTTACCCTGACATTCAAGAAGGCTGGTTTTTTTGAAGTGTCAACTGGATATTTGCTGAAGAGTGCATGCAATAATATGGCAATTCACTTTTGGTTTTTTGTTTCTTGAATAATTGCTTTCCATGTGATGACACTGTTCTTTACTTTCAGGAGATTGCTTCTTTTAGTCCAGGTTTTGAGACTTACAAGCTGCTATGTATGTGGTGTATATGCTTAAAACATTCTTTTTTTTTGAGGGTTTGGTTTTGTTTTTTTAAAAACAAATTCAACTGTAATTTTCAAGTGTGTATCTCTAACATGATGCTTTTAAATACTTCAAATGAGAGCTCAGTTTCCAGAGGCTTAGGCTAGTTGTAATTCCTGATAGTTCGGAATGTTCAGGATATATCTACACTCTCACATTTCTAAATCAGTGTTTCTCTCCTGATGTTGTGGATTTTTCTGACCATCTCTTCTGATTTATCTTCCTATCATTTGTTGGGTAGATGGTGTGTTAAAACTATTCATTACCATGGTTTATTTATAATAAGCTAAGCCAGAATTTGAATACAAAATAAGACCTCTTGCCTTTGACCTTACCTGCTGACAACAGCCTTTGTTTGAATTAAAACCCCAAGTAGTTTTGTGTAAGTTGGGTTTTTTTGCATCCTGTGTTGTTTGGAGCAGGAGTTTGACAGGAAGAAAATGCCTCATGTCTTTGATGTGATGTGTTTCTACCTTTTTTCGTTTGAAGTTTCATCTGTGAAAATGAGGCTATCCCTATGCCTTCACACTGGGAGAATGTAAATACTGAGGAGCCATATCAGGTAAGAGTTGGTATGCAAGTGGGTCAAAAACATGATAATGAAATAATGCATCGAATTGAAATCGTACTAACCTCTTTTTTTACAGCTTATTCCATTGCAAAAGAAAACAAATGAATATAATGAAGTTTCTAGTCTCTTTGGAAAAACAATGGATAGCCACCGAATTAAAAGAATTAAGAGAATACAAAATCTAGACTTGTGGGAGTTTTTTTGCAGGTGAGATTATTTATAAAACCAACAGTCTTAGGATTGTTAACGGAGCAAATCTTGAAGGCATGCAGCAGAAATATGTTTAATTGCTTTTATTATTAATGAAAATGATTGTTACTTTTATCTTTTTTTAGTTTTCTTATTTGTCATTCCTCTGTATTCAGAATTCCATTTTCAAGACTCTGTAGCTTCTACAGGTGCAGAAATGTAATATTTGTAGAAATGCATTAGATGTAGATGTAGCACCGCTAAGACTGATGCATTAAAGATGTTCAGGATGTCCGTGTTGTAGATGCCCATGATACTTACAGTGAAGTAAAGAGAACAAAAATAAGCTTTTTGTAAAATACAAGCCTGTCAACGAATTATTACTTTAATTTTTAGTGAACAAAGCAAATGAATATTTGTGGCTTGTTTAATTTTTTAACTTTATGAAACCTAGGATAGAATTAAGTGTCCAGTTAGCACATATTCAGGTCATTTCTTTAAGTTCAATGTGCTACAAAAGCTTTTTCTAAGTTCTCTGCTTTTCCCTCTTCACATTGTGCTGGCCTGGAAGAAGTAGGAAGTGCCGAATTCTGTTTCTGCTTATTTCGTAGTATCAATCTTAAGCAGTTGTTATTTGACAAAAGTTATTTATGTAGTCTCTAAGAAGGAGTACGTATCAGAATCAGTTTTAAAGATGTATTACACTATTAAAACCAACTGAACTAAGTTAAATAGTGAGGAAATAACTAAGCAGATGTATATTAAAAATTTGCATAATTTTTGAAAGATACATAATTATTGTTAATTTAAAGATATATCATGAGTATGCATAAGGAAATTAATTTAAGTTCTTGGTTAAGAGAATTAGCCTTCTCTTAATTGCAAATTTATTTGGTTATATTTACCTGTTTAAGTATTAAGGCTTATTTGCTTGGCCTTGTGTTTCAACATCCATCTTTCTATAAATATGTTTCTATAGAGGTGTATTAATACCATCTTAACGCCAATCTTAATTTTTGAGAATAGGAGTAGCAAGCAGACTTCAAAGTAAATGTCCTTTGAGTCTCCAGTGTGGATGGCAGACGGGGTCAGGGGAAAACCTTTTTTGCTTACGTTAGGAACTGATGTCATTTAGAGACTGTACTAGTTTTCCTGACACGTCAGTGAGTAGAATTCATGGTTTAAGAACTCTGAATCTATGGATGCTGTGCTAGAATATTCAAGGTACAAAACTGAGAATGGGAATTAGAATTTCATACATCAGGAGTATTACATTATCGCCATATAACTAACTACAAAACAAGATACTTTTTAGTACCTGTATGGTATAAAAGTATATGGAGAAAAGTCATTTCAGTTTTAAAACTGAATGTTTTTCCTGTATCAAAAAAATACATGTAACAATGAAAATTGCTAGAATAAGTGTCTGCAATTGAGGCTTAGCTGCTTTTCTGCTGAGGGTAAAATACAGCCTTGGAGTAGATGGGCTTACACACACTGGTGAAGAAATTATTGCCTGGTAGTATATTACAACCTCGAATATTGCACCTCGAATACTGTGTTCAGTTTTGGGCCCCTCACTACAAGAAGGACATGGAGGTGCTGGAGCGCGTCCAGAGGAGGGCAACGAAGCTGGTGAAGGGCCTGGAGCACAAGTCTTATGAGGAGCGGCTGAGGGAACTGGGGTTGTTTAGCCTGGAGAAGAGGAGGCTGAGGAGAGACCTCATCGCGCTCTACAACTACCTGAAAGGAGGTTGTAGCGAGGTGGGTGTTGGTCTCTTCTCCCAAGTAACTAGCGATAGGACAAGAGGAAATGGCCTCAAGTTGCGCCAAGGGAGGTTTAGATTGAACATTAGGAAAAATTTCTTTACTGAAAGAGTGGTCAGGCCTTGGAACAGGCTGCCCAGGGAAGTGGTTGAGTCACCATCCCTGGAGGTATTTAAAAGACGTGTAGATGAGGCCCTTAGGGACATGGTGTAGTGGGCATGGTGGTGTTGGGTTGACGGTTGGACACGATGATCTTAGAGGTCTTTTCCAACCTTAATGATTCTATGATTCTACAAAGAAGTGGGTATTCCAGCATTTCAAATTCACTAAAAGTTTTTTTTTTCCCATGTGGGAAAGTGAAAGTAACAGAAGATGAATCTTAGTCCAGCATATTTTGGTTTATGCATCTCAGTTTGGAGTTGTAGAGGAAAGTAGAAAACAGTGTTTGGTCAGTGAGATTGCTGACCATCTTTAGAATCATAGAATCATAGAATCATTAAGGTTGGAAAAGACCTCTAAGATCATCGTGTCCAACCGTCAACCCAACACACCATGTCCACTACACCATGTCCCTAAGGGCCTCATCTACACGTCTTTTAAATACCTCCAGGGATGGTGACTCCACCACTTCCCTGGGCAGCCTGTTCCAAGGCCTGACCACTCTTTCAGTAAAGAAATTTCTCCTAATTCCAATCTAAACCTCCCTTGGCGCAACTTGAGGCCATTTCCTCTCATCCTATCACCAGTTACTTGGGAGAAGAGACCAACACCCACCTCGCTACAACCTCCTTTCAGGTAGTTGTAGAGCGCGATGAGGTCTCCCCTCAGCCTCCTCTTCTCCAGGCTAAACAACCCCAGTTCCCTCAGCCGCTCCTCATAAGGCTTGTGCTCCAGGCCCTTCACCAGCTTCGTTGCCCTCCTCTGGACACGCTCCAGCACCTCCATGTCCTTCTTGTAGTGAGGGGCCCAAAACTGAACACAGTATTCGAGGTGCGGCCTCACCAGTGCCGAGTACAGGGGCACGATCACCTCCCTGGCTGGCTACACTATTCCTAATACAGGCCAGGATGCCGTTGGCCTTCTTGGCCACCTGGACACACTGCCGGCTCATGTTCAGCTTGTGTGCTTGCACATGTACAAAAGCATGTCTCTGGGCATTTAGTTTTGCTTTAGGTTTCTCCTTTATTGAGTGAACTGGCTGTATGAGAGCCTTCTGGGTGGTGGATCAACTTGATTTTGTTTTACTGGATTAGCTTGTCACTGCTGGTGGAAAGTGCAAAGATGATGTTTTTTAGAATAGTTGGACTTCTCGATTTCTGTTCCAAATCAACAAAAAGTCCTGCTGTGGCATTTCTGCATTCTGCAGAACCACCTTCCCAGTGTGCTCAGTATATTCCACTACTTATGAGGAACAATTGCTACTTAAACTTTTGTGGTTTTGAGAAAGTGTTTTATTTCATTGATAAGGTCAGTGATTAAATTTGAGCATTGCTTGAATGATTATTTGCATCACTGTAGTGGTCAAAACGTGATTACCTGTTGTAATAGTTCCCATATTAATGACTACTTTAAATTGGTTTTATGAAATCAACTGGTCAGAGATGGTGAAGGACTGTTACAAAACGTTTTTGGACCATTGATTATTCCCATTTTCTATAAATTTGTTCTGTTCCCTATTTCAAGAGAAGTTACTCTAGGCTACCTTTATACATTGTCAGAGATCAGCAGCCAACGATAGAGGACTGCTGATTGAAAAATTTCAAATGTTCAGCATTACTAGCCCTTAGCTCAGAGCTGTTGCCTCACACAGGTAGTTTTCTCAAGATGCAGGGAATCTTGGCTCCTGGGTTTTGTTGAATCGCTAATAGAGTGGAACTTGAGTGCCTGGAACCTCTCTGCCTCTGACACAAAATGTGACAAATGAGATTATTAGTGAAACCTCCCAGATGCTTTTGAGATTCTACTGACATTCTTCTGATTTGGAAAGTCAGTTGTACGGGGAAAAAAGACACAAAAAAAATTTAAGTTGCCAAGACATAGGTATTTTAGTTTGCACTAAATGGAGCAGAAAAAATCCCCTGAACAATAAAACAGAATAAACATATCTTTCAAGCTAAATACTGCAAGATTTTCACTTCTCTGAAATGTACTTATTTATAAATAATGCATAATTGCAATGTAATGCCATTAATATGATAAAGAATCTTTGCTGCCTGTCTCTTTCCCTGGACCTGGTTGACAGGACTTCCTCAGACTACATCTAAACTGTAGGCCCTGAGAACGCTTCCCCAATTCAAGGGTGCACTCCAGTTATAAGCAGATTGCTTAATTTGATAAACCTGAGTATGTGCCTGATAAGCCTAAGTATGTAGCACAGTGCCCCATGCACTGTGGCTTTTATAGGAAGAAAATTCAGGTACATAGACACGAACAAAGCTGTGATGCACTCCAACTTGTTTTTGTTTGGACAGTCAAGGGATCATAACTATGAACAGTTCAGTGATTTAGACAGAGCTCCAGAGTCAACTTCATGGATCTTAGGAAAACCCAGCTGACAGAAAGTGACTTAAAAAAGATTGATGGAAAATATATCTATTCTTTAACTGAAGGTGTGCTATGGCCTTCTGCCCATGAGACTGTGATATAGGTTCACCTGTAGTATAAAGGATTTTTTTTCAAAATTCTAGACCAATGTAGCCCTGTCGATGCACAACTTACCTCTTTTAGAAAGTATGTGAACCATAAATTCAGAAAACTATTATGAAATGATCATGTTGAAGTAATATTACCTAAAAATTTAGATAATTTTGTTTTTAATATTTTTGCTGGTTTACCTGGATAATTATACTTTATAATCCACTAACTTTGTTATCCCTCCCACCGTGCTATTTAAGTAGGTGGAGGGAACAAAATGGGAGAAAAATGCCTTTCTTTTAAAAACGTATCTGCAGAAAATGACCAGACTGAAACTAATGCCAAATGAACAATGTTGATAAAATTGGTATAAAAGACCTTTTTTCCTAACCTTGGATTACTTCTGAAAATAGTCCACAGCATCCAGAAGTGTGTGATTTCTACACATGTACCTTAAGAATTCTGATCTTTTCAAAAATTAGAATCATGTAGACACTGGTGGAAGTGGAATGCATGGAGTGTTTTAGGTCTGTCCCCTCTGTAGTGTTTTCAGAGTAGTAACTTAATTTGATTGTACAGATGTTTGTAATGCTGTATTGTGTGTTCTCTGTAGGAAGAAGGCTCAACTAAAGAAGAAGAGAGGTGTCCCAACTATTAATGAGCAGATGTTATTTCATGGCACCAGTAATGAATTTGTAGAAGCAATATGTATTCATAACTTTGACTGGAGAATAAATGGGATGCATGCTGCTGTATATGGAAAAGGTAAGTATTTTTGTCACATACAACAGTTTGGTAGTCTTAACCGTTCAACATTGTTAAGTGTTCCCTATAGTATGTTCTTTGTGATGTACTCCCTGTGTTTATCCAAGAGCTGTTTAATATAGCTCTGCTTTTACAACAAGTGTAATTAAGAAAGTTAGGATGCAGTAAGGAATGTAATTGTCACAACTGGCTGGTAGGACCAGGGAGTGTGGGGAAGGGATGCCCAACAAAGCTGTGTTGATCACGAGACAATTTCCCTACTACAATGTTCCCACTAAAAATATTTGGTCATGTTGCTATCATCTAACGATTTAGGAAGAAAATGGGATTGCTAATGAACATAAAAGAACAGACATCTTTCATCATCCTGATACCTATATCCATGCTCTAGTAGTTAAGCTGTCATGGTAAGAATGTCATCTTTTTTTTTTTATTTGAAAGGGACCTATTTCGCAAGAGATGCATCATATTCCAGTCGTTTCTGCAAAGAGGACATGAAGCATGGAGATACTTTTCAAATTCACGGTGTGAATTTGCAGCCTCATCTGCATAAACCAGATAAAGTCATGTTTCTTGCTCGTGTATTAACTGGTGACTATATCAGTGGTGATTCAAAATACATGAGGCCTCCTTCAAAAGATGGAAGTTTTGTGAACTTGTATGACAGCTGTGTGGATAATACCTGGAACCCAAAGATCTTTGTTATCTTTGATGCCAACCAAATCTACCCTGAGTACTTAATAGAATTTTGTTAAGTTTGAAAGGAGCTGAACTGAACATTGTTTGTGTGTTTTTGATACTTTTGTTCCTTTTGTAGAGACAACAATATAAAAACATGAAGCATGAAAGGAGAGAGGTGAAAGAAGAGTTAACATATGTTTACGGAGGAGGGGAGCTATTAAACATTTAAGAGAGATTGTCAAACTTTTTAAAAATCTGTAAACTTTACTAATGCATTTTTCAAATATAGAGACTATTACAAATTTGAAATTGCTTAGTGAGCCTTAAATACATTGGGCATTGGTAAGTTTTCAAAGGCAAGATTTATGTTCTGATTTTTTTTAATGTATTACCAGTATTTATTCATGTGGTAGAAATATACCTGTAATATAGTATGCATATGATGAAACTAATCTTTTATAAAGATTGTCTGTAGAACTTAAAAATAACAAAAACAACAACAAAAAAAAAAACCAAGGGACTTGGCTACATACGTGTGTATGTCTGTGTTCTGTAGTACACGTTGTTTTGTGTTTGGAGGTCTCTTAGTTTGGATTCTAAACCTACAAAAAATTCCATCTGGAGAAAGCTGATGAGGGAGCTATAAAGTTCACCGAAGCTGTTATATTTAACTTTAGGTACATTTTACTGTAAGCTTCAATTATATACTTGCAAAACTTTAATCATATACTTGCAAGATTACAAAACCCTTGCACTAGGATTTGAACTTTGGTTTTGATAGAAATGACGCCCACAAGCTCTTGTGGTTGTTAACTGTTTGTTGTGTAACTGTTGAGTTCAGTGTTGGGATATCAGCAGTGCCATACACCTTCCTGAGTTTTTATTCTATAGAATTTTTGCCCTCTTGTTATAGTATACGTGCGCATGGACATACATTCATGCAGCTGTACTGCTGTGATTCTTGCCTGGTCAGGGTTTAAGAAGCACTCAGTGCTCGTGTACTTGCTGTTGCAGAAGACAATGTTTAGATTAACTTTACTGGGAATAATACAGTTAAACTAACAATGAAAATTTCCAAAAATGCCATCCTTTAATTTTTAAACACTAATAGAAAGCTTTCAGTAACACTTGTGTAGATCAGGTTTTCATAACTGGCATAGTTGTAAAGTTGAAGAGTATTTTCCACATGTAGAAAGAGCAAAAGAGACAATATTTGGGTAAAGAACAACTTGCGTACCTAAATACATGAAGAGCCTGAAGAAGGGGCTGTTACAGTGAAATGCACTGAAATGTTAAACAATTTGCTACAAAATTGTGTTCCCTAGTGGTTTTCTTTGTTAAAGGACCTAAGGAGCAGTAAGGGACAAGGTCTATGTGGAAGCTCCTTTGGCTATGACCAGTAACAAATGCCTATAGAAATAGTATAATTATGGCAGATGTAGAATGATGTGTATTGGTCTGTCCTGGAATTGTTAATGGACTTTTTGGATCAAAGGCTATGTTTAAAATCTATTGTATTTAAAAGGCACTGCATCTGGCATGACCAAGTCTACTGAAAATCATATTAAACCTATGGAACTGGAAGCAGAATATGACTACATATCTGGCATCATAACTGAGGACGCAAACATCTCTTCCTCCTCCTTAGTGCTGTTCTCTTTGCCTGTCAGTGTATCTTGCACAAGTTGGGTGTCTGTTTGTATTTATGATTTCATGGCAGCTTTTCCTTTTGCTTCTGTTCCTAAACCATTTAGGGCTAAGATGCGTTTTCCTTCATTTTAGTGCAACAATAAGTATGATCTCTGATCCCAGTTGGGAACTCTAGGTTCTACTGTTGTAGGCATGATTTGTGTTTGATTCGCCACTCTGCTAGCTGTGCAAAAGGCACATTGTTCCCCACATTGTATAAAATATTTAATAGCAAATCCTGCAGGGAATTTGTGTATTGCTGACTCCTTTTTATTCTTACACAGTATTCTACAGAACATACATTTTATGAAACTAACAAATATATGTTCCTTTGATTTGGTCTTTTGTTTCTTCTGAGGTCTGAACTGACCTTTTCAGTTAAGAAAACTGAAGTTTCTTTTTTAGTGTCTCATGGACACAAAATACCATAATTATACTGATCTTAGTGACTTTTCCAATTGTTTGTGTGGTGGTGTCTTCTTTACTACTTAACTCACTTAAATTGAATGGCAGAATCTTAATCTTACCGAATCACTGTGCAATTGTAGTTTCAGCTCTTCTTTTAATGTACTGTTCTGCTTTCTGGTGTCCATTTTTGTGCTGATGAGTTTTAATACTGAAGGTATCTGTAAAGTAGCCATCCTTTTGCTGGCAAGAGGAGAGACATTATTATTGCAAGCAAAGTCCAGAACTCTACAAGTAGTCAATACAAGAAATAGTTGGACTTAATAAAAGGAACAGTCAGAGAGGAAGGGAGGAAAATAATTTCTTGGACTATGGAGCGTTAAAGAAATGAGAAGGGATTTGATCTGATTCTGTGGAAGGAAACCGCTATTTTCTGTTACTATTTCATGTAGTGAAACTTTATGCTCCATTTTCTTTTTACACCTGTGCAAGAGAGCATGTCATTCTCTTATGTGTCTTGATCTGAGGTAAAGCTTTCTTACTAAATTATTCTTGTGGCAGAATGTTTTCACATCGGTACAACACTTCAGTGTGAGCTGATCTTATTTCTGTATCCTACTGGCCTCCTGTGCCAGCTTAGCTTTTTAGAATGGGTGTGTACTCAGTTATTGATGAACAGATCTCATTTCATCCAGAGCAGTTTGGGAGAGTGTCTGTCTTCATTCCAGTTCGTTTACAGCAGCAGTTTGTACAAACTTTTGTTTTTAAGTTAAAATCTCCAGAAACAAAAGGATACAGCTTTATTTTTTAATAGATGTCCCAGTACCCTCACATCCAAGCTAGATGTGAGATACATAATGTACCAGCTGGAGTTAATGACTTAAATTCCAGGAGTACATTGGATGCCAGTTCAGCTGGTGTTTTGAGGACAACTGTGATCCTTTTTGAAACCGTTATCAGCACACAAGATCATAGCAGGAAGGCTAAAGTGAGTTTGTGCAGTCTACATAGGTGGAGATTACTTTCAGGAAGAAGACTCATCAGTAATTGGTGTGCTGCTCAGTGGCCTATACAGACTGTACATGTGATGAGCACGTCAGTCTTAAAATTCCTTTGACCTGTATGTGTGGTAACTATGATTATTATTAGGCACTGTCCAAAACAGCAGACTCCCAGAACAGCATAGGTCTGCTCCAGTATAGCCATCTACTCTTCACAAGTCACCAAAAAATTGTGGGAACTGACAGATGGAATACTTCGTAATGTGTTTGCTCCTCCTGTGCTTCTCTTGCTTTTCTCCGCTGACACAACCCTGCAGAGTTAGTGAGGGAGTTTAGAGGCATAATCTCTGAGCAGCCAAAATAAGAATGTGGTTGCTTGGCTATGTTTTTTCCTTGTTTTTGTTTAATAGAGACAGAATCCACTGGCATTGCTGATGAATTCACTGACTTGATTTCTGTCAGAAGAGTAGAAAAGCCACACTAGAGGTCAAATTTTTTTAAAAAAAAAAACATATATTGCATAGCAATAGGCTCTGGACCCTAGGCCCCCCTAGTCACTGGCTAGTCCGGTGTAAAATTTGCTGGTGAACATGCACGCATATCCCAGGCACATTAGAATTGGGGAAGACACAGACTCTCCCCCCGCAGCCGGCACCAGGCACGTGGGCAGTGACCCATGGTCCTGCTCCAGCGGCACTGAGCTCCTTGCTCGCCTCACTCACGCTGTCCCCCCGACAGCTGGTTTTGGGAACAGACACCGTTCCTGCCCTAGTGGCTGGGGGTTAAAGACCCCCACTGGCTCCAGTAGCTGGCACGGAGACCCTGCTCGCTCCAGTCCCTGGCACCACAGGCCAGGGGCGCCCACCCCCCGGTCCGACTGCAGGAGCTGGCACCAGATTCCCCTCAGGCACACACGGGTCTCACCAGTAGCTGGCACCGAGTCCTTGCAGCGCACGTTCACACGGGACAGAGAGATGCGTATGCAGAGAGATGCTTAAGGAAAGATTTAATAAGAAGATAGAAGAAGCTGGGCTGGACTGCAGCGATCAGGCACAGGGCTTGGCCAGGCAAGCGTACTGCCCAGTCCCATTTTACAGCCGACCGGCCCCACTTACACCCCTTTCTGTCTACCCCCCTTTTGTTTCCCTCTGCTCCCCCTTCCCTTGCGCATCCCCCACCCCAGGGGTCTGTACAGCTCTGTCGACTCCCACACCCCTCGCAATCTGGGCTCCCCCGCTATGCCATATCATCAGTTGCAAAGTCCAGGCTGATCTTCCTGGAAGTGGCACCTCTGGTTTCTTGATAGCCCATCAGCCAGTGTGCATGGTGAGGTTTGTTTCTTGACAGTGTCTTCGTGTTTGTTTTGTCAGGTCTGTGTCTCCGTGTATTTTGTTTCTGGTTTCCCCCTTTTCCCCTTAGTTTCCCAACTGACCGGTCCCCAGTCAGATAACCTCGCTGGAATAAACTTTCTCGCACTCTCACGTGCCCTTATCAATTGATGTGACTGACCAGGTCTGGTTCTCATCACTGCCTCCCTTATCGTGTCAGTCAGGTTTGTCTCCCCATATGCTCTTGTTCATGGCTTCCTCCTTTTCTTACTGTCCCTGTTGCATTGGAAAAGGTCCTTGACCAGAGACCCTTGAAGGAGCAGACACACTCCTTCCACATACCCTTACAGGTAATTGTGCCACATAACATGTCCTGCAATTCTGGTCCCACATTTGTCCTAACTTGGGGATTTAGTTGGAGAGGGCATATTTCATTCCTATGGTAATGAATGCACATAGTAGGATCATTTGCACTGAGTTTTCACCCTGATGCCTGGACAAGAGACAGCCAAGGTGAACACAAAGACTGGAAGCTTGCAAGTTCTTTTGAGTGGATCTTTTCATTTTAAAGGGTCCACTTGAATGTATGGAAGTAGGAGAGTATTTGGTGTGTAGTGCAATAAGCAAGAAAAAAATTGCAGTGTAATGAAGAGCCTCTCTTCATTACAGTACAGTATGGGAAGAGAGGGTGTACAGTATGGAAAAGGATAAAGAAAATAAACTCTGCCAATTGAGACATGAATCAGTTCCATGGAATACCATAAAATTAGTTTCTCTTCCTTGTGTGCTTTGAGCTGTTACGAGTTTGATACTGCTGTCATGTTAAGGATGGCAAACCAGCTGGTTCTGGCTGTTTGCACACTTATTTGCAGACATTTAAAGATCAATTTACAGCTGCTACTTTTAAAGTCTCTTGCAAAAGAGATCGTGACGCCACTGCTAGAAACAAGTCTTAAGCTATGCTCTTCTCAGCTATTGACTTTGTTAACTAGAAGTGTCATTAATTTCCGTATTTATATTTTGCCTGCCTATTGCCTTAGAATGTCTTTGAGGTTTTTTTGTTTCAGTATTTTCCTTTTAAGAAAAACATATTTTGCAATTAGAGAGTGATGAAAGAAGAATAAGAAAGGATAAATATATCAGCATTTGGGGAAGCTGCTTGGTCCATGTGCTAAGAGTGTGCCTATCAGGAAGGCAGATAGTGGAAATGACATTGTTTCCTATCTGAAACCAAGAACAGTTAGATCAATCTCCTGTTTCAGTCTGCTAGCCAATAAATGCCAAATTTTATTTAAAGGGAATGAAATCATATTGACACCAAAACGAACAACCTTAAATGTTTCTTCTCTTTACTCAGGTTTTCTACTGATACGGTTTTCTTCCCTTTGACTAATAAAATGTAATATGTAAACTAGTTAACAGGTGGTGAGTATCTGACTCGTGTTCTGGTTTCATGAACAATATAAGGCAACATAAGGCCTTAGCCTGCTCACCTCCCTCTTCCTGTTCCCATGCTCTGCTTGCTTTCATGTTGTCATGAAGTGAACCAGACAAAAGATCTGGATCTTTGTTAAAAACTAATCTGGAGTGGGAAAGATGGTTCAGCTTAGTTACAGTGCCATTAAGTTTTCTTTTCTGGTCTATAACACTACTGCATAAATAATATATGGCTCCAGTATAGCTGTCTACTGTTGACAAGACACAAAGAAAAATGGGAGAAGAACGTCAGGAAAAAATGTAATAGGAATAACAGACCTGTGTCTTTGGAAGTAGCTCCAATTTATGATGCATTTTGCATGAAACAATGTCAGCTGTAATGAAATTCATCTGCCACGTCAAACTTTGTCAGAAGGCCATCAGGCTAAACCAGGCAGAAAAGACTTGAAGGGCAACAGCTGTACTCAACTGTGAGTATATGACTACTGTTGTAGTCACAGTAGGATTTTTTAATTTAAAGAAGGAGTCCTTAAGAGAAGGATCACCTAATTACCTAAAATACAGAGAAAGACCACATTAGCTGCAATAGCCTTGTATAGGGCTTAAGGCATAGGAGTTGGAGCAGTAGTTATAGAATGTGCTTGTCCTTCAACCTACTTATTCACTTTTCTATGCCTCACTTCCCATTTCATCTCTTCTTTTATGTTTACAACACATATGGAGTGCAGCTTGCAGCTTGACTAGCACCCCCAGATGCCCTTTGTAATATGCTAATGCAGTTTATTGTATTAAGTGATGTGTTTAGGTTACAGACCTGGTGGTGACCAAGTAGCTTGTACATGTAATTTTTTTTCCAGTCAATAATCTACCTTTGAGCTGGTGAAGGTTGTCCAAGAAAGTAATCCCAACTGAGAACAGTTGGTGCAAATTAGGCTGTCAAAGGATGACTGGATACACTGTGCTATTATCTATGAATTAACCAGTGGGATTACTTTTAGAAGACTTTTTTCTATAAAAGGGCTGGCTGACACAAACACTTTCATCATAGATTTTGTGTTAAAAGTGTTGAGAATATGGTATCCCTGACAAAGCACTGTCAACTAATTACTGGATGTATATGAGAGTAACTTAAATAGCAGCTCCAGGCTGAATTTTTTTAATGTTTTTGGTTGGTTTTTTTTTTTTTTTTAGAATAAGAAATATGACCCAAAGCAATGGCATAAGACAAGGACAAGAGATGGAAAACCTGTGAAAAAAGATAAATGGGAGAAAAATGGTTACATAAGTGAAATAGTGCATGTGTGTGCATGTATACTGGGGCTGGGGAGTGGCATCAAGAAGAGAGAGAACATAAAAATATTACTGCTTTAAATCTATCCTTTAAAACTTTTAAACTCAATTTTCATGCTGATGATCTTTCTGAATGTTCAGCAACCTTATGTATTCCCAGTGGGACAGAGTATTGGATGGAGAGTTAGGGGACCTATAGTCAAATTTTCATCTCTTTTGGCACTTTTGTGATGAGGGCAGACTTACAGAAGTGGTACATAAATGATACAGAACTGACAGAAATGAGAGATGTAGTTACAGCACCTCTTCTAAGCACTGTTGTGAGGAGCATGGGGATAGCAAAGTATTAGTGCCTGCTGTAAGCGTAACTGGCTTCTCGTGGGGCCAACGTGCTTCCTGGAATATCCCCACACCAGTGATATTGCATACATCTTGTCTTTGCGTCTCTTCCTCGACAAGTGTGTGATATCAATTTTACAGTACTCCAGTGTGACGAAAGGAGCAAAAATGTTCTGTTTTATGTAATGAATCAGAGGAAACTCTTATTACTTTAAATCTTTCTGCTCTATGAAGCAATTGATTTCTGGACAGGAACTGTCTTCTGTTGTGTGCATACATAGTTATTGCAATAGATCTCCATTTTTCTTGGCCTTTAGCTGCTATGGTGATAAATATGGCCGATTTCCAATTTCACAATATGAACTTTCTCTGTCTCTTTGTAAAAAACAGGTTTCTATCAAGCATGCTCATAAGGTGGTGAGTTTCTGAAAGTTTTCCTTTGATGCACAAAATCCTTCAGCACTCTATTTATGAGAATTGCATTAGGGAAGACAATATAGTTCTTTTTATAATAACTATTCATTTAAACTGAAAAGCCCTGAGCGGAAGAGATGTGACTAACAGAGCTTTTAGCTATCAGTGCACTTCAGCTGTTTCTCGGCTGGAATATATGTAATGGTTCATCACAGATTGCCAGGTTGTGGACAAAAATACATAGTTTACCCCCTCAGCATAACTACGGGAGGAATTGGTAAGGCAGTAAATAATTAATGTTGGATTTGATCCAGGATACCTTTCCCTTAGGAGAGTAGATCAAGATTTTTAATGGCAGTATGTTTTTAAGACTGGTTTATGGTTCAGCAAACTGTGGAATATTGAGTAAAATTAGAACTGTATCATGGCACAGACAAGTCTATCTATTGTACAGCTGGCTTCACATCCTCACAATGAAACTTTCCAAAATGGTGTTTTTCTTTTAAAAGAAAAATGAAATGCTAATCCTTTTCAGTTTGAGAAATACGAAGAGTGTGGCTATAAAATGTGATAGGAAAAAAATCAACGTGAAGAACTGATTTGAATGTTCCCTTGGGAATATTGTGAATTTTAATATTTCAGAAATGAGTTTGCTTAGCCCTGAGGAAAAGGAATTGGAAGAGCATGATAGACATGAGCATGCACAAAGAGTGTACTTTCAGTATTAACGGGGAAGAAATAGGTCACTGTAGATTAGATAGCTAATTTGGTTTCCTTTAAAGCCACAAGAGGTAGAAAGAGCTGAGCTGCAATCGGGAAGAATGGATACTGTCTCCTGAGGGACAGGGCAAATAAGCAATGTAGATCTTAAGTCTTCTTGCTTTGTAAACTCTTGATTTACACAAATACACATGTTAATTCATGCTTTATTACTGCACTGATGTTGCCTGGCACTGGAAAAAGTGCCAGTTTATGGAACAGCTCCAATTAATCATGTGCCAATGCTGAGCTACCCATGGTTTAAGAAAAATATTTCTAATGCAGGTTACATGGAAGGAAATACTTTTCTTGTTATTTTTTTTTATTTATTATATATTATGTCCAAGAATGGTCCAACCCAGCATCCAGAAAGTCAAGCAAAAGTGGCAAGATGCCTGCATGGATGAACAAGGAGTTCCTGACTGAACTCAGACATCAAAAGGAAGCACACAAGAGGTGGCAGCATGGAGAGGTGACCTGGGAGGAATACAGCAACGCCCTCTTGAGTGTGCGTGCACGGGGTTAGGAAAGCCAAAACTAACTTGGAGTTGAATGTGGTGAGGGACTTGAAGGATAACAAAAAGGGCTTCTACCGGTATATCAGTAACAAAAAAAAAAAAAAAAAAAAAAAAAAAACCCAAAACAAAACCAAAACAATTAGGGAAGCGACGGGCCTGTTCTGAATGGGACAGGGGACCTGGTGACAAAGGACAGGGAAAAGGCTGAGATACTCAATGCCTCAATGGTAAGGTCTGCCATCAGGATTCCCAGGGCCTGAGACAAGCGGCAAAGTCTGGCACAGTGAAGACTTTCCCTCAGTAGGGTCTGATCGGGTGGCTGGCATAGGGTCCTGTGGCTGGGGTGCTGTGATGGATGGTTATCGGCTCTGCAGGAGGGATAGGCAGGGCAGGCAAGGTGGGGGGGTAGCGCTGTATGTAAGGGAGGAGTTGGATTGTATGGCGCTTGCAGTTGGCAATGACACAGTTGAGACTTCTGAGTAAGGATGAAGGGGAAAGCAAATAAAGCAGATATTGTTGTGGGAGTCTACTATTGACTACCCAGCCAGGACGATGACACCGATGAATTATTCTACAAGGAATTAAGGGATATCTCTAGATCAACTGCCCTTGTCCTTATGGGTGACTTTAGCTTCCCAGACATCAACTGGGAATATCATACAACAGACACAAATAGGACCAGGAAATTCCTGAAGCACGTTGAAGATAACTTCTTGATACAGGTACTAAGGGAGCCGACCAGGAAAGGTGCCCTCGTAGATTTGTTGTTTGTAAACAGAGAGGGTCTCACGGGCGAAGTGGTGATTGGTGGATGTCTTGGTTACAGTGACCACAAAGTCGTCGAGTTTCAAATCATTGGTGATAGAAGAAAAAATGCCAGCAAAACTTCGGCCCTGGATATGGGGAGAGCAGACTTCGGGCTGCTGAAGGAGCTAGTTAGTAAGGTCCTCTGGGAATCTGCTTTTGAAGGTATTGGGGTCCATGAATGCTTGTCACTTTTTAAAAAAAGCCATCTCTTAAGGCAATTCCAAAGTGTGGGAAGTCAAGCAAGCGGGGCAGAAGGCCAACTTGGCTGAGCAGGGATCTTCTTCTAGAACTCAGGTGAAAAAGGAAAGTACACGGACATTGGAAGCAAGAACAGGCGACATGGGAGGACTACAGAGGTGCTGTTCGCCACTGTAGGGAGAAAATTTGTGCGGCTAAAGCTTAATTAGAATTTCAAGCTGACCAGCACTGTGAAGGACAACAAAAAGGGCCTTTTTAAAATATGTTAATAGCAAAAGGAAAATCAGAGATAACATTGGTCCGTTGCTTGACAGGGTTAATCACCTCACAAATAGGGATGTAGACAAAGCAGAGACATTTAATGCCACCTTTGCTTCTGTCTTCAACACCGATGGTGGGCCCTCAGACCCCCTGAGCCCTGTGTTGGAACACTGTGACTGGGGGGGGATGATAAACTCCCAGCCGACCCTGAACTTGTTTGAGACTTGCTGCTCCAGCTGGATGCGCATAAATCTATGGGGTCTGATGGGATTCGTCCCAGGGTACTAAAAGAGCTCGCTGATGTCATCGGGATCTCTCCATTATTTTTCAACAGTCTTGGGAGGCTGGAGATGTCCCTGTCAACTGGAAGCTGGCAAATGTTGTCCCAATTTTCAAGAAGTAATTACAAGCCTGCCAGTCTCACTTCAGTGCCTGCTAAAATTATGGAGGTTATTCTGGGAGTTACTGAAAAACACTTGAGAGACAACGCAGTCATTGGACGTAGCCAGCACGGGTTCATGAGGTTAAGTCCTGCTTAACCAACTTAATTTCCTTTTATGACAAGGTCACCCATCTAATTGACCAAGCGAAGCTAGTAGATGTGGTGGTTTTGGATTTTAGCAAAGCTTTTGACACTGTCTCTCACAGTATCCTTCTGGATAAACTGTCCAGCCCACAGCTAGACAAGTCCATAATACGTTGGGTGAGCAATTGGCTGACGGGTCAGGCTCAAAGAGCTACAGTAAATGGAGTTACATCAGGAGGGCGACCAGTCACCAGTGGGGTTCCCCAGCGCTCAATTTTTAGAGCCAGTGCTCTTTAATATTTTATAAATGATCTGGACATGGGAATTGAATGTACATTAAGTAAGTTTGCCAACGACACTGAACTGGGAGGAGCTGTGGCCTCCCTGGAGGGTAGAAAGGCCTTACAGAGAGATCTGGATAGACTCGAGAGCTGGGCAATCACCAACCGTATGAAATTTAACAAGCATTAGTGCCGGATTCTCCACCTGGGGCAGGGTAATCCTGGTTATACATACAAACTGGGGGACAAGAGGCTGGAAAGCAGCCCTGGGGAAAGAGATCTGGGGCTTTGGGTTGATGGCAAGTTGAATATGAGTCAACAGTGTGCCCTGGCAGCCAGAAGGGCTAACAGTGTCCTGGGGCACATCAAGCCTGTGCTAGCGGGTCAAGGGAGGAGATTGTCCCACTCTACACTGCACTGGTGTGGCCCTACCTCAAGTACTGTGTGCAGTTTTGGGCGCCTCAATATAAGATAGACATCAAACTATTGGAGTGTGTCCAAGGAGGGCGATCAAGATGGTGAAAGGCCTCAAGAGCAAGACTTATGAGGAGCGGCTGAGGTCATTTGGCTTGTTCAACTTGGAGAAGAGAAGGCTGAGGGGTGACCTCATCGCAGCCTACAGCTTCCTCAAGGGCGCAGCGGAGCGGGAGGTGCTGATCTCCTCTCTCTGGTGACCAGTGACAGGACAGGAGGAAATGGAATGAAGCTGAGTCAGGGGAAGTTCAGACTGGACATTAGGAAAAGGTTCTTCACTGAGAGGCTGGTTGCTCACAGGAACAGGCTCCCCAGAGAAGTGGTCACGGCACCAAGCCTGTCAGAATTCAAAGAGCGTCTGGACAACATTCTTGGTCATATGGTTTAGTTTTAGGTAGTTCTGCAAGGAGCAGGGAGTTGGACTCGATGATCCTTATGGGTCCCTTTCAACTTGAGATATTCTATGATTATAAATCTATGGAACCTGATGGGATGCATCCCTGAGAAGTGAGGGAGCTGGCCAGTGTCATTGCAAGGCGACTCGCAATCAGGAGGAGTGTTTCTGGCAGGTTTGAGGAAGGTGATCCTTCCCTCTCCTCAGCACTCGGACCACATCTGGGGAGTGTTGTGTGCAGTTCTGGGCTTCCCAGTACGAGACATGGACATACTGGAGTGAATCTAGCAAACAGCCACTAAAATGATTAAGGGATTGAAACACCTGAGGAGAGACTGAGAGAGCTTAGCCTCAAGAAGAGAAGGCTTGGGGGGTAATTTTATCGATGTATATAAATACTTGGTCAGGGGGAATAAAGAAGACAAAGCTAGACTCTCCTCAGCGCTGCAAAGTGAAAGGACAAGAGGCAATGGACACAAACTGAAATACAGGAAATTCCACCTAAACATAAGAAAAAAAAAGTTTTTACTGTGTGCATGGTCAAACACTAGAACAGGTTGCCCAGAGAGGTTGTGGAGTCTCCATCTTTGAAGATTTTCAAAATCTAATCTGGGCAACCTGCTCTAGATGACTCTGCTAAGGGCAGAGCAAGGGGTTGGAATAGATAACAGCCAGATTCATTCCATGATTAAAGCTTGATTTTTAGAAAAGCCTTGCATATTTTTTTGCAGTGTAGCACGATCAAACTTATACTGCTGCAGGTGACATGAGCATGAAGGCAAACATGTATTTCCTTTACTCTGGCAAGTGAGATGACTCTACAGCAGGTCAAGCTAGAAGACATCCAATTTCCTAGCTGTCAGTTAAAAAAATTTCCATTTTATAGCCAATCTGTAAATTTCTTGCATATGTAACCTTTCCTCTGATCCCTGAGCATAAAAAAGGAAAACATGATTTTGAATGTTACTATGAAGTTCCCTCAGGATGATGCAATTTCATAAGCAATTAAAAGCTGCATTAGTGTGGAAAGCCAAAATGGGCCTGTTACTAACAGCCTAAATGTAGAAGAAAATGACCCCTTGCAGTATGATGGCTCTCCAGACTGAAATAAACACACATCACCATAAATAAACTGTGAAATGCAGCCTGTTTTATTTAAAGGGTGAGGGTTTTATTTTTAATGCACTTGGCATTTCCCGACTTAAAAGCTGCAAGCTGCCTTCTGCCTACCACCTGTTTCTGTTTGTAGTTCTGGCATTTGTATAACCCAGTGGTAGAGACTGTCATCCAGTTTCTAACTCATTTTACATTAAACATAGCAGTCAGAAGGATCCTAGCTCTGGACAATATGTTTTGCACCCTGGTGTTTTTCAAAATCTCTTGGGTTTAGTCCTTGAAGAAAATCAAGCGAATTTGTACCTAGACTTCAAAGAGGACAGTTTTGGACCCGTATAAAAGGGTGGAATTCTTTAAAGTATTCCGTTTACCGCTGTAATTTAAGCCTGTGCTAAGAAGTAGATTCATGCATATGCATCTTTATTCTTGGGCTCTTTTTTTCTCTTTGCAGTTAGCGTCATAGTTTCTGACATAACAGTACATGAGTTTACGGCTTTTCACTCCACTTACTCCAGGAGGGAGATATGGAAATGGATTTGATTCTGGCTTTTCATGAAGAACAAACTTGTGGCTGCTGATGTTTGACTTCATCAGTAGGGAACTGAGTGCATATGAAGGTATATGATCAGAAGCTGCTGAAAGAAATCATAGCAGTACATGAATGCAATTTTGAAAACATAATTCTATTCTGAAACACATTTCTTCAAGGCCTCAGAGGCTGAATTTCCATGGTAGTATATAGGAATCCAATGTTCCAATCCCACCAAACTGTGATAAATTTACCCTTTAGCTATATGTCAAAGTATCCATTCCTTGTGTGGGTCTTCTCGGGTTTAATGATTACAGCAAGTGGTTGATAGTCCTCTGAAAGACATAGGTAGTTGCTCCTTATTCTTGCTACTCCTCCAGTCTGCAAATACTTTGATCCAAGTCCAATATTCTTCCCAATTTTGCTAAGAAGAAAAGAAAAAAAGATTCATTTTAAAGCAGAGGACATAAAATGGATAGGTCTCATGGTGCAGGTTTCACCTGTCAGGTGACACTCACTTAGTCAGGACACTCAGTCGCAAATAATAAATACTCAGTTTCTTCTTTTGGCTAATGTGATTAAATCCAACAGCTCCCATGACTACTACTCACAAGAAGTAAAAGCGAAGATTTCTTTGCTTGTTTGGGAGACCTAGACAAGACAGTTCAATTCAAACTGCAGATTTGACCTAAATTTTCAAACAATACCAGGGTAAATAATTTAAATTGTGAATTATAATAGTTACTGCTAAGCCCTATCTTCTAGTTGACATGTATCTGCGTGAGTACTGCAATATAGTAGTGGTCCTACACTGGTAAGTATTGTACGTCTTTGCTTCTTACTCCACTGTTTGTTCTTCCTAATGAAGAGCTAGAATCCATAACTTTTTGCTGTGAGAGAGCATGAAAACAGACAGCAATAGCCCATTTCTAGCTGGCTCTGTACGGCTCTACTCCAAAATATTCACAGATATATGTAAAGACAGCATTAACTGACTAGACAAGACCTAGAAAACCTCAGTGATCAGCTCTTCTATTATTCCTCACTAGGGCCCAAAACTTTCTTACAGAAACTGGAAAGTCTAAACTGCATCACAGTAAATGATACGGAAGAAAATGGAATTATTTGTTCCAACAAGGTGCCTAAGCAGACCCCAGTTTTAAGATATATTCTCTGGGGCCTTAATACATTAATGTTATTGCGAAGTCTGCAAATGCTACTTTAGTGAGCTTTTTTCCCCATGCATGTGACAAATTCTCTCTGCTGTTATAGAATTTTCCTCAGTCTTAGCTAATCCTGAATTCAGGATGTTTCTTGGAAACATTTCTATGTTGTTTCTCACCCCGTCTTCCCTGAATTGTTTTAGTATGGAATGCTGCGGAGCCTTTTAGAATAGTTTTCAACATCGTAAGGAGTTAACTTTCTATATGCTGTCTTCAGTTTCTCCACAAACTTCTGAATTATGTCTGGTACCTTGTGGCTGACAGTGCCTTCATTTCTCTGAAAGAATCTTGCAAGAAACACTGTTCACACCTGTAAAAGAAATGTAATTCCATCTTTTACCCACTATTTTACTAACACAGCAAAAAGTTAAATAGGAAAGTTAGCCTGAGTCAAGTCAGCATGTGCAGAGTATTGTAGCTATTCAACATGCTGACGATTTCATGGTAACTACCTGCGTGCCTATTTTAGCCCACAGTACATATACGGCAGCTGCCGTGGTAAGCAAGTTTCAAATATTTACTTTATTACTGAGCATGGATGTGAGCAGTAACTATCAAGTAGCACTTTAATGTACTATAAATCCACACTCAAGCTTGCCTTCTGGAAACTTGTACAAGCCTATAGTCAAAGAATCATAATAATTAGTGAAGTAAAATTTTCCTTTGCAGAAGCCATCCTAGTTAAACTCAGTTACATAATCACCAACTCAGCGTTTAATAACTGTTTTAAACTATTACTTGTAGTGCTTTGTAAGTAGATACATCAGGCAAACATGCCTCTATTCTGCAAACTACCTGCAGGCCTTCCTCACATTCCCCTTTATAGATGCAGGATTTGCTATTTACCAGTGCTCTGGTATTATAGCTTACTTTAAGGAGATAAGCCTGAAGGGTTACAGGCTGTTCAGGAAAGATGGGGTGGGAAGGCGAGCAGGAGGGCTTGTACACTGTAAAAAGGACTGCCTTGGGTGCACGGAGCTTTACGTGGAGACAGCTGATGAACTCATGGAGAGTGTGGGTAAGGACCAGAGAACAGATCAGTGCAGTTGATGTCACAGTAGGTATCTGCTACCAGATCACCTGATCAAGAAGAGGCAGATGAAGTCTTCTTCAGGCACCATGCCCTAAGAGCTCTTCTACAGTTGGGAGATCTTAGAGTGATGAGAACTATGTTGAGTTTTTTTCTCTTCCTGGGGCACTACTCAGAGAACCTGATCCCAGATGCAGTTATTTACACATTTTTCAAAATGTACTTTGGGCTAAGTGAAATCTCTGAATCAAATGAATGTGAAATCAATTCGGTCTCCCGTTGCCATCTTCTGTACATGTGTAACTAGACTTGGGACAGTTTGAGATCACAAGGCGTGGAAGATCCTAGTTGGTCCTATTTTCATTGGTCGCCACCTTCAGATCTTGCTGTGGATGAGTTTTCCTGCACCCTTCCAAGCCGTTCTGCCCCTGCCGTTTAGGTTCCAGAGATTACAAGTCCACGCTCTCACCCTAGAAAGCCACCGTGCCCGTAGTCCTGGCTGCAGGAGGCACCACGGAAGGCAGTGCGTGGGCGACTTCCCCCGGCCTTCCGACCTGACTCGCCGCCGGGGGCGAGTTGGCCCTGCCGAAGGTGAGGTGCCACGGACCCCTGGGCCGCAGCTGCCTCCCGGACGGGCCGCCCCAGCTCCGACTGCCCGGCCCCGCCGGGACGGAGGAAGGAGGCTGGGCTGGACGGGCTCGCCGTCCCGCCCCCGGGGCGCAGCCCGCCTCGCCCGATAATGCCACCGATGCTCGAAACAAAGTTCAGAGAGTTGTTTCACCCTTTCTGCAGTCTTACTTCCACCCTGAGGCGTGGGCAGGCGGAGGAGAGCCGCATTGGCCGGCGCTGAGGGCTCGTATCGCGCCTTCGCCTGGGCGCCTGCAGGAAGCGGCGGGAGGTGAGTCTGGGGAAAGTGTCGTGGGCCAAAGAGTCGGGAGAGGAGAAAGACGAGGACCGTGCACAGCCAGATCATGCTCCTAGCGAAGCTGCTGCCCGCGGCCTCCGCGTCACCCTTCTTTGCAGAGTCTCAACCAACTTTGCAAGTGTCTCAACAGTGCTCTTCCGCTGCGCTCCGCCTGTTGCAAGCTTTGCTTCCTGCGAGGGGCTCTCTGCAGGAGAACATCGCCTTTGCGGGCTCTGCGGGGCCGGGCAGGGGCTCAGCAGGTTCCCGGCAGCCGGCAGGGGATAGCCCTTACTAGCCTCCTGTCCCCACGCGCCGATCGGCGTCCCTGCCTCCTCTCGGGGCGGGGGGCTGCGCCGGTCGCCGGCGGGGGCGGTGCTGGCAGCCGGCGGGGGCCGCGCTGGCAGCCGGCGGGGGCCGCGCCGGCGGCGGGGCCTGGCGGAAGGAAGCTTGAAAAAGTTGGCCGAGGCGGTGGCGCACCCCTGCCCGCTGGCGTGTGCGGTGCCGCCCCGCTGGCAGCGGCGTGGGGCTGGGACGGGAGCGCTTCCGAAGCCGCTGCACGGAAGGGGGTCGCACGCTGCCCTTTCGTTAACCGCCAGCTCGCTCTCAGGCTGGAAGGCAGCAGGATTAGAACCGCAGCGGTTGCCAAACAGGCTGATCCTGCCGCCGCATCGCCTGCCTGCCGGCCTGAACACGAGCGAATTGCTTAAGCCCACTCTGCCTTGTTTCCTTTCTTTGTACGGCACTGGTACCAGCACTGCAGCCACACGGGGTGAGCAGCTTGCATTCAGAAGGACAGCTGAGTGCTGGAATGTGAGGTGTCGTGGCTCCTCCTTTACTGTTTTGTAAAGGTGGTGCCCAAAAGTGCTCTTGACTGATAGTCTGTGTATTTGCATTTCTGCATTCCTCCTGTAGCTTCATGCTAAGGTCAATAGACAGTGTCACGGAGACCTCACTTTTACGTCCTGGTTACTTCAGGAGCCGCCCTGTTGGTTTTCAGCGTACACTTTCGTGCAGATACAAAAGACAATTGAGTTTGTGGCTGGTGACTGCCTTCAGGGTGGGAACAGGCCCACCAAGTACTTAGTGAAGAGGAAGGCAGTGCTGCTACTGATGGTTGTAAAAATGATTCTTGTGTTCCCCTACGATAGTCCGGTGTCAGTCTTACACTGCTGTAGCACCACTATGGTATCTGATTTAGTTTTCTGTCTTTCTTGATACTGAATGCTGATGAAGTCTAAATGACAGTTATAAGAGAAACTTACTGCTACCAGGATAATAGATGTCTTGACATATACCAGTAGAAGAGATTATGACTGCATGTAATGACACTACTTTGGTAGTGTCACAATTGGGAGAATGGTGAAATCCCTCTGGAACACTGACTAATTTAACATACTTTTCTATTTTCTTAGTCGCAACTTTGTGGTTTTCAACAATAGTTTCCAGATTAGTTTCACTTTTATTTTTAGATGGCATATATGAATTATTCTGATGCACTGGTAAAAGTTTACTGGTTGTCTGTGATATGTCCTAAGGACTCAGATATCTGGTCCCCAAATTTATCATTAGGGACTTGAGTATTGTAACTTGTTATACCCAAAAGAGTGAAAATTAAATGTCAATCTTCTCTATACTAAATTCTCATCTTTCTTGACATCAAGAAAAGAAATCAGAAGTCAGCGTTTCAAGTACAAAGAGCAGATGTATTTCTGTGAATGGATTAAGTAGCAAACGAGAATTAGGGCAATAACAGTTTACAGTCTCCTGTTCTACCAGCTCTTGGAGACTTAAGTTCACTGCTGCTGAAATGAAGGAGTTAGAATTGGTTCTATGTGAGACACCTCTTCCACCTTTTCCGCCTATCTTGTGATGGACTAGAACTGTAAAGAAATTAGCAGAAATTAATGCACTAAAGAACATTACTCTGCAAGCTTTTCTTG